>NC_050075.1:56018416-56288416 GCF_009764565.3 Dermochelys coriacea | reverse complement strand
CAAAACAACTGTATTGATCTAATACAAATGTTAATGTTTAATTGGAGATGGTGATAGGATTGGATTTTTCACTAAAGGCAATACAAAGCCATCCTAATTCACTCCTTTATTACTAGATTTCTATTTTTTTTTAAAGGAACTGTTGGTATGGTATGTTAACCTGGAGACACCTTCAAAGCCATGAGTATGGTTCTTATCCCTGGAAGAGAACCCATAAAAATCTGCCTATTAACACGCTATTACAATCTCTTGTACTATGACTCAAGACAACATCTTCTATCAACCTGTCTCCCACAGTTAACAGGATTTCAAGGAGGCAGGGCTGGTCTACCTGGATAAGGGTCTAATATTCTTTTATTCAATTTTTAATTGAATATAGCTCCTAAAGTATATATTTGGTAGTAGTATGGTTACAATTTCTTATTCAAGTTAAATCCAGATGTATTCTATATTATGCAAAGCTACAGACAATCCAAAGAAACAAATAGCACTGCATATGTTTGAGATTCATAATCCTGGCAGTAAACTCTTTTTATCACTGTACTTCACAGCATGTTGGCTTATACTGTTACATCTGTTTAGTTTTTCTGTCCCATTCATAGGCAGTGGTTAGAGTAGTTCAGATAGGAGGGGCAACCCAACCTACTACAGCTTATATGTAGTCATGAGTGTTTGATGTGGTAAAATTGCATCATTGGGTGATAAGACATGGCATAGTGAAGAGAACAGGGACAAGGGAATAAATTTATCTGAAAGGAGTCCATGTCCCCAGAGGCAGCCTAACTTCTCTCTGATTACTTATGCCTGCAAAGGGAATGGAACATACCTTGTTCTGCCAGCCACCACTCTGTTCAGACACTGTGCTAGGCGGAGTGAGGGACCTTGCAAGGGCTATTCTATTTTCCCCTGGATTCTGGCTAGTAAAGGAAAAAGTGAAGTGCAGGGTCTCCTTGTGTAGTGGTTGGGAGGGAGAGCTGAAGCCAACAGCCTTTATTACACTCCCGTTCCTTTGGGAGGAAGGGGAACCAGCATAAGGACAGAACTTGCTGCAGAGAAAAGGAGGTAGATAAGTATTTCAGTGGTGGTGAGGATTGCCCCCTTCCTCCTCCTGACAGGTGCTGGTGGTCTTCCACTAACTAGCAGGAACAAGACTGGAGGCCCTTTAAACTCCCCAGCCATGTACCACCTCTTGTTACTTCCACCTCACTAACTGAGTACCTGCAAAGTAAAGGATTGAAGAACCCTGAGGGATTATTTGATTAGCAACAGAGCGACATCAGGATTCAGGACTCTGACAACTAGAATTTTTGCTCTTTTGTTGACTTCTAACTAGGAAAGATTCTTGAAGAGGGTTTTCAGCTTCTTTGACGAAGGCTTCACTGACTTGCAGAGTACTAGAACCAGGGCCGGCCACAAAGGCAACTGTGTTGTTGGATGTACTTCCATTCATCCTAAAGTAATTCTCTAAGCACTTCTTCAACTTCCATGTTACTTAATGATAACTTGCTTCACTTCTTCAGTTCCGATGAAAAAACTAGTTTGGAAAAGATCCTAAACATCAACCTTCTTCTCAAGCTGAATCCAAATGTTGAAGTAGTCAGTTCAAATAACTTTTTGTTAGGGGGTCAGGAAAGGCTTTGTTGGTCAGATAAAGGGAGAAGTTTTCACTTCTGATCCTCAGCCTCTCTCTCAAATGTCTGACCCTTTCCTACAAAGCCTACCGTGTCTCCTTTTAAGAACATGTTCCTCACAAGTTCTTCAGATCTGTCAACCTCTTTCCTGGTTTGGTTATTCTATTTTAGTCTCAAAAGCTTCAGAGATCTCCCTGTGGTTGGATATGCACAGAATACTCAGGAACATCTACAACCAGGCATACCCCAAAATGTGAAGATCTCAACAAAGCAGCTAGCTGGGCTTGGAGAGTGCAGACCCAAGAGTCCCTGATCGGAATATTATCAAAGTTAAGGAAGTCTGTTGTAGATTGGAGAAAAGTACTCACAGAAGAATAGGGAAACTAGGGCATTGTTGGGCTAGTCAGAGAATGGAAAAGGAGCTTGTGAATGACAGGTATCCACAGTCTTTCTAGCTGCACTGCTTAGTCATTAACTTTGGTGCATGTAAAGTCATACAATAATGTATTACCAAGCAGAAATCAGAGATGCTTGTTAGGGTATGAATACTTACCCTTCCTATCTGAGAAATCACAGCATTTGGGGTAATTAGGAAAAGTGAATTATGTATTTGCCTAATGTATTGAATTACTTTAAAAAAAAAAAAAAGTAAATATTCCCTGCTCTACCATTGTTTTGTTGTTTGGGTAAATTGATAAGTTCCTCACAGTAAAGTTTGTGAGAACTTTCTAGCCCACCTTATGTAGAACTTGGAAGTACTCTGACAAGAAATTCTATGTAAACCCAAAAGCATAATTGTTCTGAGTCTAGTTACCCAGAAGAGACTCAAATAGGAGATTGCACAAACAGCCTAGCAACATACATTCTGAAGTCTAGCATGGTTAAACTACACAGTATCTCCTACGTGACTATAGCCCAAAAGAAAAAACAAGAGCTACTGGTTTCAAAAAAATTTTTTTTTTTAATTTCACTTCGTGCTTCAGAGTCTCCTTTTTCTTGAGAAGCCTTGGGTTGCAACACATTGCACTTCAAAGAGGTCATAGAATCAAAATGCTTTTCCTGAGCATACTTTGAGTTTTCTTGGATGTTCAGTAGAATAGTTGACAAAGCAGAATGTTATATCTCCTTAATGGATGAATGGGCTGAAATGGCCTACATTTCATGGTCTCCTCTTCTCTCAGAATGCTACTACAGTATTGTTACTCTATATAATCAGTCACCATACTATAAATCAATAAGCCTCTTCCCCTCACTAGGAAAACAATAGCACTAAGATGATCTCTCCACACTGTATCTAAATGATTATTAGAAATATAGCAACTACTCCACTTTGTTTGTTTTTAAACTATTAGAAATGCATAAGATTTTTTCATGTGTCCCAAATTAAATACAAGTTTCTTAAATTGATATTACTATCTAAAGACTGATTTAATCATATTAATTCATTTTAGTTGAATCAGTGAATTGGACGATTGAAATGGTAGATAGCACCACAACTCTAATATTAATTATATTCTTGTAGAAGAGTGACTCCCCAGTTGACATGTCACCTCATATGTGGGCACAGCATTGAAAACCTTCACCCCAATCACCTCCTTCCGACAGCTGTTCAGGTGCTGTTATGATCTGACTCCTCTAGTGACTCAGACCTCCAGCCAGGTCATCGTAGTCTCACCCCTTCCCCTCTGAGATATTAATGTGTCAAACACAATACTGATCACTACCACATCTTCCATGCCTCCTGGGCTCCTCTTCAATCTCATTCTTACTTCAGAGGAGCGGGTTCCCAGGTTCCTCCGAGGTTTCCTCCAGCAGAACCCCCCTTCCCCCTAAAAAACCCCAAACAAAAAACAACTTAAGCCACTTCTGTCCATTCCAGATTTGAATTTATAGTCCCTCTGGGTTCCCCCCAGTGTTCCTCTTCCAGAACACTGACCCACAAGGCTACCTGATTGGGGCCTAGACCCTACCTCAGGACCCACATGGGGATAGTTCTACTCCTCTGGTGTCCTTATTATTATTTTCCCAGACAGCAGGAACTCTAGACCTCTTTTTCTGCTGGGTCTCTCTTCCTCTCCAGCTGAGTCTGATAAGGAATTGAGTCTGACAGCTCTCAAGGTGCACAAAGTTAATTATGCACATTGAACTAATTGAGCTCTAGGGCTCCTGTTAACTACTTGTCCTGTGGGATTTACATATCCTATTATCAGTCATTTGAACTATGCAGTCCCCTGTGGGCTTCCTTATGTTTTTGCTTCATACTTTACTTTCTTTTATAGACATATGTTTCACATGTTTATTCACTGGTGTAACTTGCTAACTTTCTCTCTCTCTCTCACACTCGCATCAAATCTTCATGCATTTGAGTAAGTGCTCAGTAAGCTCAGGAGGGAAAAGGATATCATTCTGGTGGCATTATACCACACCTTCAATGAAAAAGTTCTAAGGTGTGGTAACAAGTACTACGTATTGTACTTAGAGGGATAGATAACTCCTGTAAATGCCATTACATAGTACACCCTGTCAGATTTACATTTGTCTAGTAATACAACATCATAGGTCTTAACGTTATTTTGTTGAGTAATTTTATTTTCCCCTGAAGAAGTTAAATTAAGAAGTACATACTCTGAATATGGGAATCTTGCTTTTAAAACTATCAGAAAAGTCTCTCTCATCTCAGGTTATATTGTTAAGTAGTATATATTGGCCAAGATACCCTGGGCTGGCTGAGCTATGCTCAGCATAGGACTGGAGCACAAGCAAAGGTAGCTTTAGTCAAAGCAACCAAAGCAGACACAAGAATTGAGGTCCATTGTGTCTCTAACCTTAACAATATTTAAGGCTATTCTTTCTTTCTGAATTTGCTATTTATTTTTTCTTCTGTTTCTTCAATATCATTCTAAAGTCTGAAATCCTTACATCTGACATTTGTAGACAGCTGACATCCCATATATTGAAATCAACAGAGTTGCACAGGAAGTAAAACAACACAGAATGTGGCCCACAGATGGCTGTGCTAAATTGGATCTTGAAGTTAATGAATGTCAGGGCTGATGCGGCCACACTTGAACTTTCCTTTAGTATTTGTGTACTAAGTATATAAAATGACTCTTACGTCATATAATATTTTGCTGTTCAACTCTTACATTTTATTTCTGCTGCTGGTGTACTTTGCTACTGACTTTAATACAGTCAGTACCACCAATAAAATCAACTCTTGAAAGAATGCCCAGATTACAGAACAGTAACCTTTCCATGGAATGGAACATAGCCTGTATTTTCCAGTGGTAGTCTTCCCACTCTAAAATATTACAGACATTCATTTTAGTAATTTAACTTCAAACCACTGTGATCTCTGGTTGTTTTAAGAAGGGCACCTTAAAACATGTCACAGATGCTGAACTAGAGCCATCCAGGGAAGTGCAAGATGTTCCCTTCCCTGAAAACGTTAGTGGAATAAAAATGAACAACAGGCCTTGCAATGTGATCTGCATTCTTCATTACCACTTGAAACTTCACTGTCTGCATATAAGAAAGTGGGGTAGGGGGATCAGTTTTTAAATCTTTTTGTAGCCACAGAGTTTTCTTGTTAGACCATGTATCTAAATTAATCTAATCCTTCATTATTCAGCCAGATTTTCTTTATCCTTGTTTACTTTATCTTCGATGGCATGTTTGCGTATGCTCCTGCCAAACCACAGTAGTGGGTGTTATGATTTATATTGATACATATAATTTGTGTCTTTTCAAGTTCCTAAAATACTTCCTACAATATATTTTCCACATCTTAGTTATTCATAAACCCTTTTCCAGTTTCTCTTGTGTTTTTTTTTAATTTTTTTAGAGTTTGTGTTTCTTAACGGTATCAGATTAATAGCCCTGTACACTGAAATACTCTCTCTATCCACAGGCAGCAACCAAGCAACCTTCCCAACACAAACCTGTCAGTTTGCCTCAACATTGATGAGAAAGGCCCTCTATTAAGGGGGAAGAGTTCAGTCTTCAAACCCATTCGGTCCTTGACCTCTTTGCTGAGACTGTCAACAAGGTGCCAGTTACACTATTGTTATGGTCATCTGCCCATCAGGAACTGGACTTCGACCAGTGGTTCTCAAAGCTGGTCCGCCACATGTTCAGGGAAAGCACCGGCAGGCCGGACAGGTTTGTTTACCTGCCGCGTCCACAAGTTCGGCCGATCGCAGCTCCCACTGGCCACGGTTTGCTGCTCCAGGCCAATGGGGGCTGTGAGAAGCGGCGCAGGCCAAGGGACATGCTGGCCGCCCTTCCCGCAGCCCCCATTGGCCTGGAGTGGCGAACCGCGGCCAGTGGGAAACGCGATCGGCCAAACTTGCAGATGCGGCAGGTAAACAAACCGGTCCGGCCCGCCAGGGGCTTTCCCTGAACACGTGGTGGACCAGCTTTGAGAACCACTGACTTAGACCGCAAGTTCAATTCATGCAGGCCACCAAACAGCCTTCAGATTGTAACAGTTTCTAGCAATTGCAAACCTGAGTCAGATATGAACTGGTGACCTGTGGAGAAAATAATGGGCAAAAATAATCTATAGTCCCCGCTATTTGATTTTATTGTTGAATAAATCCATAGTATTGCTTTTTGCAAATGCATGCCCACAGACATTTCAGGTTAAAAATACTTATACTGGTATCTGACTTCAAGGCAGAAATCCCATCCTTGATAATTAAACACTGCTTTGCAGGTCAAAGTAATAGAAGTCTTCCATAAACTTTGCTTTTACATTTCCATAGGTCTTTTGTATGCATCAGTACTGTTCATTCTGATTTGCTGTATTTTATGTGACGGCCTCCAAATCTGCTGGATTTTTTTTCTTTCCTCTTTCTTTAGAAATAGCATGGCCCTTCATCCATAAAACCAGTCTCCTCAATCTATCTTGTTTTTTAATGCACCTTTCTGTGTCCCATGATGATGTAAATTCCAGACCATATTATCCTAGTTTAACCAAGTTTGGGTTATCCCAATTACATCTTGTTTCCCTGTAAACCCAAATAGTCATGCAAAATTGTTTTGTGATACTGGTTGCAACTGAATAGACAAAACTTGGAAAAACCTCTTCCAATTTGGCTTATTTTAATTTTCTGGTAATAAAATTCTCTTTAGTTTTGATCATGACTATACAAAATAGAATCATTGTTGGCTAATCAGATTTCTGAATTGTCAGATTACCTTGATTTCATGTTGCAATTGTGATAACTCTGACTTTGTTAAACCAGGATAACATGGCTTGGCATTTTTAGTATCAGAATACAGAAGTACCTCCAAAAAGTGGCCCTGGTGAGAAGACAAGAATTAAAGGTTCATGGATGAAAGGGGACACATTATTTCTGAGTAAACAAAACATTTAATTGGAATTAACCATGTAGAATATAGTAACACAGACTGAACAAATATATACCTACAGAAATGCATATAGAGTATATTTATCAGGGGGTAAAAGTCTTCCCAATACACCAAAATCCACCAGATAAGATTACATCTACATCATTTTGCATACATGGAATGAAGCCATCTTCATAAAACACTATCACAGGATCAATGTCTGAAAGTAAATCGCTACGCTTTACTTCAGGATTTATGTATCCTGTGACTATGTACTATTTACCAACATTTCTCTCTTTTAAACCTTTTTCTGGATTCCTTTTGCTCTGCTTTATCATCTACTTCATTTCTTAAACATTTGAGAAAGTTATGTTTCTAGACAATGACTCATTGCTCCTTTCCAAGTTAAAATGTTTCTCTTATTTAAGGTATACTACCATACATAATAAGCCCATATCTGCCAAAAAAAAAAAAAAAAAAAAAGTGACTCATGTCCAGTTAGTATGTGTATTAAAAGGCCCCAGGAGTAAAAATTCCTAAGTGTGAGGATATAGAACACAGTGTTATCTGGCCTCTTTGTTTAAAATCTGAACCTTTATGTTGCATAAATGAATTATTTTTTGCATCAAATATATACTGCACATCTTGCCTTGTTTTTTCTTTAAAAATATAGCACAGGATCCTTGGCTTTGTTCAAGAAGTATTCTGTGCAGCTCAGTGCAGGGATGGAAATGGGAGGCAAAGGTTGATTTAAGCTACCTTTATTTCCCTGCTGTCCTGGGACCATCCAAACCCTAGTCCAGTCCTTGCTGTAAAAGTAGAGCAGCATCAGGTTTGCTCCACAATGCCAGCAGCCTCAAGTCGCCATTTTGGCCAGCTGGGGAGTAGAGCCTTTATGGTCATGTTCCCTAAATTTGAGGGATGAGATAGGTCAATCAGGCTGTAGCAAGGCAGGGAGGATATTTTGCTACCTGGATCCACCAGGTGCCCACTGGTCTACCAGTGTAAAGCAGCTTCAGCATGGCTAAAATACTGGGCCTTAACCTCTGTAATCGCCACTCTAGGTTATAATCCAATATCCACTCTGGCATCTGGCCCTTTCAGGTCTTCCTCCATTTTGTTTTTTATGTGGAGTGCACTAAATGTTTTAGAACCCTTTATTATTCTGTATTAATGAACATGAAATTTCATGGGTTACATGTCAGCCTACCTACTGTGAAGATCCAAATGGTGCTCTCTCTCTAAGTTGGTTATTTCACTTTATATCCCAGTAAATCTCTGTCACAAGAAAATATATCTATGGGTGAAAAGCAGGTCTGGTCTAAAACGAGTACAGACCATGCTGTGAGATCTCATTCCATAATTTAGATTGGAGGCTGCCCCCTAGTAAGACGGTGAGATCCTCAGCTAGTCTACATCACTTCATTGATATCAACAAAGCTACAATGATTTATTTCAACCGGGGATTTGGGCCAGTTACAATCTGTTTAAGAAATCCTTTTGAGCTAGTCATCTTCTTTCAGAAAATATTTCTGTGTATTCAGTCTTCTAATTTTTCATCCCTACACACTAGTTAAATTTTCAGTTTGTAATTAATAGGTTGGTCCCAGGAGGCTAGTGGTATTTTCAAATGTTTACACACTCTTAGTTCCTTGGAAATAATTATTCAGGACACTAAATTTAAAAATGTTTGTCATCACCCCCCACAGTGATACAGAATCCACCAAGTCCTCCTTTAACACTTGGATAAACATTAACTTGCTCCAGGGATTTCTTGGTTTTAAGCATCTCCAATTAATTATTTTTGCTTCACTGATTCTGAAGCCATCCAGGATACCGAGTAGATCTGCAGACAGTGTTAGAACTTGAATTATTTAATGCAAGTACATTTAGAAAATATTCACTTGCTATTTACAGATAACACTTCATATTGATTTTAAAGAGCTGTTTGTAAAGTCTTGTTATTATAGTCCACCCAACATCTGTAACTTGCTTTTAACTATCCCCCATGTTGTGCATTCAACTTTTTTTAAATGTTCCAGAAATAACTCGGAAACCGGTTCCCTCAGTGTGAAATCCATTTTCAACTTCATCTATGAAAATATGAAAAGTGTAGTGATCCTGGCCCTGACACTAGCACCTGCTGCAGCTGTGGGGCACCAGTATAGAATGCTGTCCTGAGGGGAGAGACAGCCAACAAAAGGGCCGCTCAAGCTTGGGAATGTGCCTAATAAGGGGCAATTGGAAAGTAGGTAGAGAAGCAGGAGGTGAAAAGAGACTGCCTGGCATAAAAAGGGAATTTGTTGAGGAAGCTGGAATGTGAAGGACGGTGTGCAAAGAGCCCAGCCGCACGGGGCACAGAGCATAAGACCAGTGGGGGTGACTGTTAGGATGCTGACAGAGGGAATATAGTTTGGGCGCCTGGGAACAGGTGTAGCCATCCGGGTGAGGAGCTATCATTTTCAGGTGGACCTGCTGGAAAGGGTTGCCATCATCACAGTATCAAAGCAAAGGAGCCTCTCAAGTTGGAGAAAAGTGAAGGTGGGACAGAAAGGGTGAAGCTGGCCTTTGCAGCCTGAGAAAAGAAAAGTGGATTCCCTCTTAGGGTGACACAATGTGTTTTTGAAAAGACGCCTCTTATTGTGATGGTAATTTTCAGTTTATTATTTTTCTAAGCCAGTATTTGATGATTCTTTATATTATTTTTTATTCCTGCCAAATTTCTGTTTTTTTTTTTCCCCTTTATAAAGTTTAAAATTTATTTAAAACCATTTTATTGGTTTGCGTCTGCCTCTCCTCCCAGTAAGCATAGTCTAGCTGAGGCCTGGTCACTGCTTAGTCTAGCTGAGGCCTGGTTAGTTTTCAAAGAAAAAAAAAGTTTTATGTTGGCTGCAGCTTTTAAACAACCTCAAAACATAAAGCACTCTGGGACTTTTGCAAAGAATATATTTTGATTTGCAGTTTAGTTTTGTTTATGCAGTAAAGGACTGATCCTATTCCTATTGAAATAAGTGGGATCTATTTCACTGACCGCACTTGGTACTGGATCATACCATAAGAGTAGGACTCTGCTTATTGAATGGAAGAGGGTTCTCAATCTTTTACTTTCCGAGCCCCTCACTCTCCCCAACATGCTATAAAAACTCGATGGCCCACCTATGCCACAACTGTTTTTCTGCATATAAAAGCCAGGGCTGGGCTTAGGGGGTAACAAGCAGGGCAACTGGCCAGAGCCCCACACCACAGGGGACCCCGTGAAGCTAAGTTGCTCAGGCTTCAGCTCCAGCCCTGGATGGCAGAGCTTGGGGCTGCTGGCTTCAGCCCTGTGTGCCAGGGCTTCAGCTTTCTGACCTGGACCCCAGTAAGTCTAACACCAGCTCTGGTCGGCAGATGCCCTAAAACCTGCTCATACGTACGTGCGCACGCGCACACACAGGGGGCCCCAGACCCCTGGTTGAGGACTTCTGGAATAGAGGACATGGAATTTCTTTAGATAAACGGGTTCTGATTTATACCTGATTGTCTTCTAAAATATAAAGTAACTCTACTGAAGTCATAGAATATTAGGGTTGGAAGAGACCTCAGGAGGTCATCTAGTCCAATCCCCTGCTCAAAGCAGGACAAAGTAAGTGGAGTTGCATAAGTTTTACAACAACATAAGTATTCTCAGAATCAGGCCTGAGATTTTTATTTAAGTGATACATTACCTAATTCAGGTAATGTGTTCGCTCTTTTGTTTTGTGTGCTTGTCTTGGACAACAGAGATTTTATTGACAAGTTTCAGAGTAGCAGCCGTGTTAGTCTGTATTCGCAAAAAGAAAAGGAGTACTTGTGGCACCTTAGAGACTAACAAATTTATTAGAGCATAAGCTTTCGTGAGCTACATGCATCCGATGAAATGAGCTGTAGCTCACGAAAGCTTATGCTCTAAGATTTTATTGCATTTGTAAACAACTTCCTGCGTTTAATTTAGTATTTCTCATGTTCTTCCTTCTTATTTGCATTTTTTAAATCTTTTATATCAGTTGTGCCACTCCTTTAACTTTGTTTTCTTAGCACCTTCTTTATCTATGAACCTGATACATTCTTTGCATAAGGATGTTCCTGGTGGAACTCTTTAAGCTACTGTGTAAATGAGTGAGAACATATTTTTAACCTTGTCCAATGCATCATCATCAATCACTAACATATGAAGATGGCCTGTTTTTCTTTAATGGAAGTGCTATAGGCTTGAAGGTCTATAAACACTATGGCATCTAGAAATACAGAGTTCCCTGAGAAACCCTAGCAACTTCCACAGAGATCCATAAGCCTTTTTTTGTGTGTGTATGGTCTGGACACAGTGCATTGGAGAAGAGAGCAGTGCCTGCTTCCCACTCCCACTAGTTCTCTGGAGCCTCCATGGAGGAGTCCAGTGCATCAGCTGAGAATCCTGGACCATTCTGTCTGCCATTATGTGACTGGATACTTCAGGCTAACAGTAATGAGCTATGAAATCATCCAGGCTGCCAGTCTATGTACAGTGCAGGCCAGAGTGAAGTTGTTGCATTTGGTGCACATGAAATGAGTATTATTTCACTCCAGTTCCCCATCCCAAAAACCACCGCCAGAACTGGAATTCTTGTCTCAAATTCCTATGTCAATTCCTTGTCAAAGGTATTAACCCAGTAATGGAGACACAGTTAGGCAACAGTCCCCACTGCATATGGGACAATTACACTGTAACCATGTTCACTTACTCAATTAGGACTTTACTGTAGGCTATAGCTTAAAATGTGACTAATAATCGTGAACAGTGAAGTCTGTTAAAGCTTAAAGTACTCTCATATGCACACATAAAAGAGCAGTTGATTTACTCAGAAAGCTGGAGTTTTGGGGAAATCATGTTTTAAAAACAGGAACATCCGAGTGTTAGCTAACAGGAAAAAAAATGAAGTTGCCAAATCCACAGTTGGGTTATAAGGCTTACTGTAAGTTTTATTGGTGACTAAATTTGATCTGCCTCTGCAAGTGGAAAAAGTGTTTTGGCCACCCACTGCTCTCCAAAGCAATTTCTCAGGACTATTAAGTAAAAGAGAAAGAAAAGAGAAACATTACCTTGTGACTTGAAAAAAGAAAAGGAGTACTTGTGGCACCTTAGAGACTAACAAATTTATTAGAGCATGCGACCCCCGAGCATGCTCTAATAAATGTGTTAGTCTCTAAGGTGCCACAAGTACTCCTTTTCTTTTTGCGAATACAGACTAACACGGCTGCTACTCTGAAACCTGTCATTATGCAAGGCTTGTGACTTGAGTTACACTAAGTAAACATTTGATCTAACTTTTCCTTTAAATCCCAATACAAAATATCATGACACACTTGATACCTGGGCCAACACAGATGCAATCTGCCCAACATATCTAGCATGTTGAGCAACAGTGAAGCAGATGATAATTTTCACAGAATTTTCAATCCCAGTAAAACTGAGTATTTACGGCTTGATCTATATAACCCAACCAAGTCAGAGTCACAGGCTTTGGTTTGAGCCCTTACGGTATAAAATGTTCCTCATTTGCAAAGCACTATACAATTATGCTCCAATGCAACCCTATTAAAAATATCATTACCCCATTTTGTACATGAGACAATTGAGAAATAGTGCTAAGGTCCTAATGATCTGCTACATCTTAGTATACCTTGCATGTAGTGGAGATTGGCAATAGCAAGGAGCTAATTGTGGCTCCCTGATCTTTGGGAGCCTGGTCCCAGCAAAAGCTAGAGCAACATGGAGTCTGCTGTGATTGGGGGGGGGGGGATGGTATTTGCTACACTTCTTCCCCTTATTCTGGGATGAGGAGCATCTGGCACAAAGCCCTGGTGTACCTCTCTGCAACAGGAACTCTCCACCAGCTAGTTCTAGCCATTTAATTCTGTTGACTGGCGAATGTGGCCCTAAATGATTTGCCAAAGGCCACAAAGGGAGATGGTGTCGAAGTTAGGATTAGACTATGAGATTTCTGATCTTCCACTCCAGGGCTCAGGCCCTCCCATTTCATAAATTTTGTTGACTGAAAATTTTGTGACAGGAAGGTGATCATTGCCGTTTATAAAAGTGATTGTATGCGCTGTTTCTAAATCTATTCCTATGAAACTCTTTCAGACAAAAAACTGGTAACTGTCTAAACCACAACAGAGTTGATTAAATCCCAGTATTGGCATATAAGTGAGTTATTCCTTTCCAGAGGACACTACTCGTAAGAATTAAAATGCTATGTCCCTACTTTAATGCATCATTATGTCTGTGCCACCTATTTTCACATGAAAATAAAAATTTAGTTCTCAGATATTACTGAACTAAATCCCTCTTCCCCATCCACACACCTAGAGAAAAGATGTTAATGTCAAACAAAATTAACTCACCAGAGAAGAAACAATTAAATTGCTACCCCCATTGATAGACTGTAAAGAAATGAAAAACATTTGTATGGAGATGAAAGGAACATGAGCAAGGGAGTATGTTATCCTCTTGAGGAATGTACATGCAGAGCCCATTATAATATAGGAATAATGACATTTTTACAGTGCTTTTCATCTTCAAGCATTTCACAAACTCTATCTAGGCTGTGTTGTGACTGCTCTCACATTATGTATAAGAGAAGGCTCAGAGCCCCCTCATTCCCATTGCATACTTATGCATTTGGAGGCAGAATTTAACAAGGGGAGCTTCTTCTAGTAATTTTTTTCCATATATTTGGTATAAAATTAAACAAATTCCACTTTCCGTAGCTCCACAATGGAAGTCTGGTAAATGGCCAAAAACACAAAAACAACCCCACCTTGACCCACTTAAATATGTAACTGACTGTGCATATACAGTATCTTGCCGATACAATTGAGCCACTGACAACACAGTATTGTGCTTGCCAATTGTTCAGCTGTTTTGGACATCAAGAAACTCAGGCTTACAAATGGGCAATGTTTTGAATATTTACTCTTCTAGCATATACTGTACCTAAGACCATGGGTCCTTTTGCAATTCAACGAAACTAATTGTACATTCTTGTTTTTTAAGAGTTTATTTTATTTTTTATTTTTATTATTTTTTATTTTGCAGATACATAACAAACATATCATTTTATGTTGGGGATGTGATCTAGTGATTAGAGCAGGGGATTGGGTGTAAAAATTCACTAGGTTCTCTCTTCCCAGCTCTGGAAATGACTTGCTTGCCAAGTCACTTAACATGTGTGCTGCTACTTCAACATCCATAAAATGAGACTGATAATATTTGTCTAGTTCTCAGAAGGGATGCAGGGCTCAAAAGCTCTTTTTATGGCATGTCAGGTGAAAGGCACCATAGGCTCAATCCTACAATGTACTGAGCATTCTGACCCAATCTAGCAAAGCACCTAAGCAGGCCCATTGATTTCACTGGAATTACTTGCATAATAGTGTAATCACTCGGATTAAGGGTTATCAGAATCTAGTCCAGGAGTAGTCCTCTTGACTTCACTGGGATAGTCATGTAAAATAAGTAGGATTTGGCCCAGAACTTAAATAACAAAGCCTGTACTACTGTCTAGGACACTGGTGCCCAGCTTTATTACATAGGAGCTTCTGGGTGTGGTGTTCTGTCCCATCTAGCGGCACCAAGACCACTGAGAGAGAGAGAGAGAGTTAAATGAGTCTGTTCTACAGCCTTAGCTAACAGCCAGTTGGCTTTTAGTTCATGCAGTAGAGGCTCATGCACTAAACTCCTGAGGTCCCCAGTTCGATCCTGCCCATCACTGACCAGGGTCAGTCAGTGTTACGTAAGCACAACCTTGTATGGGGCCGAACAGATTTAGTCACCTGCACTGATTTATATTTTAAGTTCAGTTTGTTTTGTATGTATTTAGATAGACAATATTGTACATAGAAACAATCTATTTACATACTTGTATAAACTAAAATGATGTAAACATAATGACAAAACACTAATGAACTGGCCATTTGTATATTGTGTTGAAGCAGGCTGCAGGCCTTATGAAATGCTCTGGTGGGCCATGTATGGCTCATGGGCCTTATGTTGGAAACCCCTGGTCTAGGATAAACTGGTGGCAGAAGGAATAATAGCACAAAAGCATATGTGATTTTTAGCCTTTGCCCTGAATAATGTACTCTTATGAAGGAGACTGTCTCCCTTCAATTTTTTTCCTACCACACTGAGTCTGGCTGTCACAGGCATCTGTTCTCACTTCCTGTCAGTAATCCACTCTGCAGAGAGTATCCTGTCTAGGACACTGGTGCCACTGCCAGAGAGATCCTGCCAATCTGATTTACAAAAAAAGCTTTATAAGATTTTCTGTTTCTCACCATCTGTGTATTATCAGAAAGTAGCGGTACAAGATCTTACACCTCTCTGTTTGTGACAAAAGAAGCAGCCTCCAGTGTCAAAATGTTAACTGTGTGAGGTTTAAAATCCCATACCAAAAGAATATTAAACATACAAAGTGTCACTTTAATCTTAACACAAATTAAAAGATCACTTTAAGTTTACACTTTCTAAATGTTTTCAACCATCTTTTATTTTAATGGAACATTGGCTGCATATGTTAAAGTAATTGTTTACATGTTTTAGCCATTTTAAAGGCTCAAACATAAAATCTTTCCCTGACAGCTTTTGCTCATCCATTTAACAAACAGCATCCTCTGGTTTTTTCTGTCGCCAGTGTTGCAAGAACCAATACAGCTGCCTTTTAGTTAGTATCTTATGGTCCCAATCCTGCAATTTTTAAATTTATAGTTTTATTTATTTTCCCCCCAGAAATAAAGAGAGAAAAAATAACAAAAAACTAAAGGAATAGAAAGGGAGGGAAAGAAAGGAAGGAAGGGGGGCAGAGAGGGAAAAGGAGAGTGACATCTTTGTCTCCACCCACGAGAAATTAATCAAAGATTTCTAAAAAGTCTTCTCAAATTTTTCTGAGGTCCCTTTCTACCAAAAACATTAACCATTAACTGCCAGGTCAGCCAAGTCCCTGTGCCAAGTCTCTCTCTCTGGAGGAACTCTGCTCTCCCATGAGCTAACTAATGAGCACTGTTTGCCCCAAAGTGCAGCATCGATGTGTGAAAAGGGATGAAATTTAAATTTTTCAGCCAAATTAGCCTATATTGTCTGGTAGCTAATATTGTAGAAGAAGCAGCTCTGTGTAAGCTCAAAAGCTTGTCTCTTTCACCAACAGAAGTTGGTCCAATAAAAGATATTACCTCACCACCTTGTCGCACACAATATAAGAAAGACATTTTACAAACAAAACAGTAAGAGGCTGATGCTGGTATTCCTGCCAGTGGGAGGGGATGGACCAACTCCCATTCCACCAGCAGCCAGGGAGGGGTCTGCTGTGCAATGACCTGGAGCCACCAAGTTGCCTGGCTAAAGACAAAGTTTATATGATAATGCTGGTAGTCGGGCCAATCTTGCATTCTGATGTATGTGAACAAAACCTCCAGAGGCTCTCCACAGGGCAACAGGTGCAGGGGTTGCGTACGTGTATTGGATCATGTGCTGCTGCAGCTTCACTATTCCCAGGAACTAAGCTAGCTAAATTTAAAGTGAGCTCAGACAAGTTTAGCATAGGCTAGCCCTGTGAGTAATTTCCCAGGGTTCAGGGTAGACTTGTACAGCCCCCACACTGAAAAACCCACTACTGTGGCTTTATTGCTCCAGGAACATCTACTCGAGCCACAAACATTCCTTGTAATTGTAGTTTACTCTTACCATTAGGGAAACGGCAGGGACTTAGCCAAAGTTTCTGTAAGAGGGGGTTATCCATGTGCAGTTTGACCCCCTCTGTTCAAGTAATCAGGATTTGTGTACATTTTGTAAATAAATAACACTAAGAAATTACATGACATGGCATCACTTATTTCTCTTCCAATTGGAACTGACCTGCAAAGCCCTGGAAGCTTTCCCTATTTGAGAAAAGGGTCAACAAACAGTATGATTATTATTCCCATTTTAGAGAAGAGAAAACTGAGATGTACAGAGTTTAAAGGGCCTGATTTTCAAAAGTATTTGGGCAGCTAAAGATGCTGATAAATGCCTAGTGGGCTTTTTACAAGTACCTACATTCCATGGGATTTAGGAACCTAAGCTGCTTAGTAACCACTTTTTGAAAATCCCACTAGGCACTTACTACATCGTTAAGTGCCAAAATACCTTTGGAAATTTGGCTCTAAAGGACTTGCCCAAAGGTAAATCAATAACAGAACCCAGATTCAGGAGTACTGAATCTCAGGCCCTTGCTGAAATCACTGGACACACCGCCTCTCTTTGTCAAGCTTATGCAGCCAGTCTGGAAAGGTTAATGAAATTTCATTGCATGAAAATGTCTAGCAGAACATGATTACAAATGTTTGAAAGTTAGGATGTCACATTACCTATCCTATTTTTTCCCCTTGAAACGCAGTGTGGAATGCAAGGATATGTACTGTAACCATTTTTCCTGGAATAAAATGAAAATATTTTCACTTTAACACAGTATACATCAGCTTAAAGATTTCAAATGAGTTTATTTTTATCCTTTCAGGATGTCTTTTTCCATGGTGGTTTAAATCTTCCTGTGAGTCAGTGTTTACTTCCTTTATTTAAAGAGAGAGAGAGAGATTCCCATTTTAAATGCTGTGTCCTGTATTCCTGCATCCTCTCCTCCCCCAAACCCTGGATGGAAATTTTTACCATGTTGAGAGGAAAAAAAAAAAGGGGGTGTATACTGTTGGATATATACTTCACTTCATTTAACTCAGACCTCCTAACAGACCAAAATATTTGTTTACGATTTGCAAGGCTTTCAGTTTTACAGACAAAACACAAAAACCTGGTTGCTAAGCAGCACTGCTTTTAAAAGGCAGGCATAGGGTCTGATCCTGCAAAGGACTTACACAAGACATTATTTGCAGGATTGGACCCATGGGCCAAACAACATTAGAGAGAGGAGTGGCTATCTATAGAAAGAGGGACAGATTCTGTATGTGCGAACTCCCATCCATGTGTGTGCGCATAGGTAGACTTGCCCCATAAGTTTGGCGGAAAGCCCAGAGTCTGTCATGCTAACTGAAATGAATAATTGCACAGTTTGATGACTGTATGAATCAAATCCACTGATCCTTCCTTTAGAAGAAACCATCATAAAAAAATTGCATCCATTTCTTCTAGCATTCTCACTAGCTTTCTGTCAGACTTCAAACGCAGAAGAGAAAAGCTTTGAATTAAATTGTATAGGGAGATTTTTCATGTATGCGGGTGCGTCAGCCTTTGTATCTTCATGTGTCTGTCACAACTCTTTACTAAATATTGCTCACTCATTGAAGTTTATGTAAGTGTGTGAAATGCATGAATCTGTAATAGGATTTGAAGGTTTGAGTCATTAAAAGATTCAAAATTAGTTGTGTGCTGTTTTGCACTTGAATTTGAACATGACAGTCAAAAGTATCCATACTGTTTCCACAAATCATAAAGCAGAATGAAAGCCTTTCAGACAATGAGTACAAATGTGTGCTAATATTAGTTATCCAGGTCCTGTGATTATGCAAATCTAAATTGAACTAATGGAAATACCTTTCCCAAACAATACCTAGCACTTATAAAGTTTTTAATCTTAAAAGTACTTTATAAACATTAACTAATTAATCCTCACAATGCCCTTTTGAGGTAGATTAGTACATGTATGCCCAATTTGCATATGGGAACCCATGCAAGGCAGTATAGTGACTTTCCTGCAGCCACAGAGTTAGCTCTATGAGAAGAGGTCAGAAGTTCTTGGCTCTCAAAAGAAATAGCCTTGGAGTTGAGGCTCTGAATTGTAACTAAGGAAACGGATTAATTTCCCAGGTCTGCCACAGACTTCCTGTGTGACCATAGGCAAAAATCACAATCATGCTGAGTCTCAGCTTCCTCAAATGTAAAATGTACCTCTTTAATCTATGAATCCATAAATACTTGGAGACACTCAGACAATATGGTGATGGGGCACCCTAAAAGTACATAGCTAGTCGTGCTCTGATCACTAGATCCTCCCTTTGTTCTATGGCCATAGGAATTTATGTAACACATAATTCAGCCAATATTATTAGTCATCAGGGATTCTGAGAGGTTTAAGTGTAATTTCTGAACATTTAACTACACAAATACAAAAGGACACCACAACATTTAATATCATACCTCTGTCTGAATATCTTTCACTGTTATTGTTATAACTAACACCACAATACATGAAAGATTAAAGGGGGTGGGGGAATCTCTACGGAATTTGGGTAGCCAGCTAAGTCTGCTTTTGTGGTTAATTTGCACTGGTGTATAGGTGCCACAATGTGGGCCAGAATCTGGGCCCAGTAGTTTCAGACCAGAGTAGAGCAAAGATAATACTGATGCTATTCCTTCACTAACTGCACCACTTCCATCACTTTCTCTAACAGGCTCCTTAGTTCAAATTCTGTTTTCAGTTTCACAGCAGCTGTGAATTCTACTGAAGTCAACATGCAGTTCTTCTTAGGGGGCCTTTGTGCATTCCCACTTGTGGGATAAGGTGCCCTTGGTATCGAGTTGTGGAACTGCCTTGAAAAGCACAGCTGTGTATGAGATATCACACAAGGGTGGTATCATTGCTCTGTTTTTTATAGGAGAGAACACCCCTAGCTGTCTCAGTTCCTTATCACCACTGCAGAGGTTGAACTGAAGTTGCCTCTTCCACCCTCAAGCTAGATTTTTTCCTTCTACTAACTTAGTATTTTCTTGCAAATAATTTAGAGTGGTAAAGCTTCTTTTGTTCCAGGATCCTTTGGTTCTTCACCAGGCCCTGAGCCCCAAAAGGGTTTCAAGAAGTATGCCACGTGGGGCAGTCCAAGATCCATGGACAAGGCCTTCTATGTCTGGGCAAGACTCATTCAGTAGCCCAGTGTGTAGTTTGCCATGCCTTTGTTCCCGCAACAGAAAGGAGACACATGAGGTTCCAGGCTCAGCTGACATATCAATTCCTACACTCCAATGCTCCAGGAGGTCCATTGAGGGTACTGAGACCAGCCTCCATACCAAGGTACTATACTCTGACACAGGATTCAAGATGCATTCTACTGTTTAAGCCTCAGTGCTGCATAGCCCTGAGACTGGAATCTCTTCTACCTTATACTGGGAGTGAATTCTTTATCTGGCACCACCAGCACCGGCTAAATCAAAAGAATCTGAAAACAAACCAGCAACACCTATTAAGGCCTCAGTGACCATGGCAAAGAATAGATTGTGGACTGCTTGCTAATCTCCCATAACTGGAAATGTACAGAGGCCCTTGAAGAAGAAAGAGGTTACTTATCAATAACTGTCATTCTTCATGAGTCACTCCTGTATATCCACATTCCCTGCCCACCTTCCCCTTTGCCTCAGAGCATCTAGCCCAGACTTCTTTTCCTGAGATTTCCCCGCTGTTGCTACCATTAGTTCACTTCCACCTGTGTTAGTAATGGTGAGAATGTGAAGTAAACCAGCCATGAGTATTTTAACAACTTTGATGCCTAACTCCGCTCAGCATGTTTGTTACAATAACATCACCTGCCTGTGAGAATTAATCCTTCCACCATTGCTAGCACCTATAGGAGGTGCACCAGTGGAATATTGTAAAGGAAAAACAAGTCTAGACAAGGCCAGTGGGTCGAATGCAGCTCTAGTGTAACTCTATTGAAGTCAATGATGTTACACCATTAATTTAAACTAGCAGTCTTTAACTTACCTCCAAAATGGTAGAAATCCTAACTAGTGCTATCAAGAACAAACTACAGCTCACCATGCAGGCTTGACAATGAGTCACCTTTAATAGCTCCATTTGGCCAACCCTAATATTTTTTCTTTGTTCAGCAATCAAAGTGTAGGTTTTGGAATTTAAAACAATTTGACATATCCTTCTTAGTCTGGAAAATTCAACTCAGCCAATTGCAGTTTCCTGGGCAAACCTTCTATTTCTGTTTTTCTCTTGTGTTTAAAAAGAAAAATACTTTAACTTTCCACTGGCTCTTTTAAAATATATATTTTAAAGAGAGAGAACTTGTGTGCTTGACTTATGAGCTGGAAAAATTTGTAATCTTTGTGATGACAATGGGCCATATTTATTCCTGATAAAACTCCATCAAAGTCAATGCAGTTACTTCAGGAATGGATTTGGTCCAAGATGTTAATTCTTCAGGAAAGCAATGCAAGCCACGCCATCTAAAATTTTAAAAATATAATAATTCAGCCTGTCTCCAAATAACTTGCTTTGTTATTTGGAAAGAGAACAATAAAGTGAGATGGGGAAGGATGGAGCTGGTTGCTTAGTAATTGGATACTGTGCCTTCCTTGTTTAGTTAGGTTCTTAGTTAGTCCTAACAGTCACTTCTTCATGATTGCTATTAGTGAACTATGTGAAATGAGTAGGTCCCCTCAGTTTCCATATCACAAACCTCCACCATGGCAAATTGTTGGCATCTTCATTTGAGAGGTAAAAGATTAAATGGCATTAGAGAGAGAATGTACCTCTTCCACTCCTAATAGTGGTTTCTCAGTCAGAGTTGAGGCCCACTGATGAGGCAGTATGACAAATCTTGTGGATTTCAGTCTCTAAGTTCTTGGTATAATGCCTCTCAGAAGCACCGGTAATTTCTGCTCTTTTAAAGAGCTAGAAAAATTAACATATTAATTATAGTCTTTTCCAGGAAACAAAGTCCAGTTTATACCTATGGTGCTTCGGATTGTGAAACAGGTGCTTTTCTAAAATTGCAGGGGAAATTGAGTGGCCAGAATGTAAATACCTGAACTAGAATTTAGGCAGGAGACTCTTGGAAAAGAGTGTCACGGAATCTTTAATGACAAGCAGAGGTGCTGGTCATTAAAAGCTAATGTGTCTTAGACCCACTAATATTACCACAGAAATCACTTATGTTGTAGACAGTTTTCAGAGTAGCAGCTGTGTTAGTCTGTATTCGCAAAAAGAAAAAGGAGTACTTGTGGCACCCTAGAGACTAACAAATTTATTAGAGTATAAGCTTTCGTGAGCTACTCACGAAAGTTTATGCTCTAATAAATTTGTTAGTCTCTAAGGTGCCACAAGTACTCCTTTCCTTGTTGTAGACAGTGTGTTCTGTGCCTGATGAACTACAAAGTTCAGTACCACCTACCATCATCAGAGGACTTCTAGGGAACTGAAGTTGCTCCAGGCCCTGGAATCTGGAGTATACCTGGCTACCACTGGAGTCTCTTGACCCTGCTGCTCTTCCAGTGGGGATTATGGCAGGCATAGAAGGAAAGAAGGTGCCATCTGTTTCAGAAAGCCTTTTAAAAAAGCAAAAGGCTTTTGCTGATATAAAGGCCAAGCGTCTGAAGAGGCTAGTGGTTCAAAAGATGCTTCGTAAATTGCAAAGAAAACTCATCTATGCAAGAGCACAGACCTATCACAAGGAGTGCAGGCAAATGTATAGACGTGAGATTCGTATGGCCCGAATGTTATGCAAAGCTGGCAATTACTATGTACCCCCTGAACCAAAACTGGCCTTTGTGATCAAGTTCAGAGGTATCAATGGAGTTAGCCCGAAGGTCCGAAAGGTATTGCAGCTCCTTCGCCTGTGTCAGATTTTCAATAGCACATTTGTAAAACTCAACAAGGCTTCAATTAACATGCTGCGGATTGTTGAACCCTACATTGCATGGGGTTACCCCAATCTGAAATCTGTGCATGAACTGATCTACAAGCATTGTTACGCCAAGATCAACAGGCAGCGCATTGCTCTGACTGACAATTCTCTGATTCAGCAGTGTCTTGAGAAATAAGGCATCATCTGCATGGAAGATGTGGTCCATGAGATCTATACTGTTGGCAAGAAGTTCAAAGTGGTGAACAACTTTCTGTGGCCCTTCAAGTTATCTTCTCCTCGAGGTGGAATGAAAAAGAAAACTATCCACTTTGTGGAAGGTTGAGATGCTGGCAACAGGAAAGATCAGATTAACAGACTCATAAGGAGAATGAACTAATGGTGCCCAGCAGTGGACTTTCCCACTCTGATCTGTTAATAAAAAAATTTGTGCAAAAATAAATAAATAAACAAACAGACTACAGGAGGCAGCAAACAGGGGAGGCAGAGAGCTAAGAATACAGGCTTCTGCAGCTGGGTTTCCAACTGGTCAAGCCACTTCCTCCTTCCCCTCTACATCCGACCTCCCCAAATCCATCTTTCAGATCTTACTTGTTATCATTCATAAGTAGAAAGGACATTACACAGGATTACCAGAAAAGTTCAGGCATTAACAACTGTGGGTTACTATCTTCATTATCAAAGAAACCGGCAGTTTATTGGCTTACCAACAGACATAAAAGTAGGTTTCAGAGTAGCAGCCGTGTTATTCTGTATTCGCAAAAAGAAAAGGAGTACTTGTGGCACCTTAGAGACTAACAAATTTATTAGAGCATAAGCTTTCGTGAGCTACAGCTCACTTCATCGGATGCATTTGGTGGAAAAAACAGAGGAGAGATTTATATACACACACACACACACACACACAGAGAACATGAAACAATGGGTTTATCATACACACTGTAAGGAGAGTGATCACTTAAGATAAGCCATCACCAACACGGCTAACCTGGTGGCAGAACTTTGTGACTTTGTCCTGACCCATAACTATTTCACATTTGGTGACAATGTATACCTTCAAATCAGCAGCACTTCGATGGGTACCTGCATGGCCCCACAGCATGCCAACATTTTTATGGCTGACTTAGAACAACGCTTCCTCAGCTCTCGTCCCCTAATGCCCCTACTCTACTTGCGCTACATTGATGACATCTTCATCATCTGGACCCATGGAAAAGAAGCTCTTGAGGAATTCCACCATGATTTCAACAATTTCCATCCCACCATCAACCTCAGCCTGGACCAGTCCACACAAGAGATCCACTTCCTGGACACTACGGTGCTAATAAGCGATGGTCACATAAACAGCACCCTATATCGGAAATCTACTGACCGCTATTCCTACCTACATGCCTCTAGCTTTCATCCAGATCATACCACTCGATCCATTGTCTACAGCCAAGCGCTACGATATAACCGCATTTGCTCCAACCCCTCAGACAGAGACAAACACCTACAAGATCTCTATCATGCATTCCTACAACTACAATACCCACCTGCTGAAGTGAAGAAACAGATTGACAGAGCCAGAAGAGTACCCAGAAGTCACCTACTACAGGACAGGCCCAACAAAGAAAACAACAGAACGCCACTAGCCATCACCTTCAGCCCCCAACTAAAACCTCTCCAACGCATCATCAAGGATCTACAACCTATCCTGAAGGACGAGCCATCGCTCTCTCAGATCTTGGGAGACAGACCAGTCCTTGCTTACAGACAGCCCCCCAATCTGAAGCAAATACTCACCAGTAACCACACACCACACAACAGAACCACTAACCCAGGAACCTATCCTTGCAACAAAGCCCGTTGCCAACTCTGTCCACATATCTATTCAGGGGACACCATCATAGGGCCTAATCACATCAGCCACGCTATCAGAGGCTCGTTCACCTGCGCATCTACCAATGTGATATATGCCATCATGTGCCAGCAATGCCCCTCTGCCATGTCCAAACTGGACAGTCTCTACGTAAAAGAATGAATGGACACAAATCAGACGTCAAGAATTATAACATTCAAAAACCAGTCGGAGAACACTTCAATCTCTCTGGTCACTCGATCACAGACCTAAGAGTGGCTATACTTCAACAAAAAAGCTTCAAAAACAGACTCCAAGGAGAGACTGCTGAATTGGAATTAATTTGCAAACTGGATACAATTAACTTAGGCTTGAATAGAGACTGGGAATGGATGAGTCATTACACAAAGTAAAACTATTTCCCCATGGTATTTCTCCCTCCCACCCCACCCCCCACTGTTCCTCTGATATTCTTGTTAACTGCTGGAATTAGCCTACCTGCTTGTCACCATGAAAGGTTTTCCTCCTTTCCCCCCCCTCCCCCCCCCCCCCCGCTGCTGGTGATGGCTTATCTTAAGTGATCACTCTCCTTACAGTGTGTATGATAAACCCATTGTTTCATGTTCTCTGTGTGTGTGTGTGTGTGTGTGTGTGTGTGTGTGTGTGTATAAATCTCTCCTCTGTTTTTTCCACCAAATGCATCCGATGAAGTGAGCTGTAGCTCACGAAAGCTTATGCTCTAATAAATTTGTTAGTCTCTAAGGTGCCACAAGTACTCCTTTTCTTTAGACATAAAAGTAGTCTGTGAGAATTACCATAGGGGAGGCATTTTAGAAAACAGCCTATAAACGACCGACCAAAAACATTCCCATGAGCATGGAATAAACTAAGGGGAATCTGCGGGGGGGGAGGGGGCAGAGGGCACAGTGTGGTTCCCTGCCTACTTACCTGGGGTGGATCTCAGTCCCAAGAAGCACCCTCTACAGGGCCCCATGAAAAGAAAAAGAAAAACAGAGCTGTACAGACTGCTAATCTCCCTCTGTGCAGGCAGAGGAGTCCCATGGGTCAGCGATCCCACCCATCCACAGCTCTCCGGCCATGATCTGGCCCTCTGAGATTTGGATAGTAAACCAGAGTTAACTAGCAGTACACGTGCAAAAGTCTCAAGCGGTCTTTAATGACCAGGGGCTAGCAGAGTCTCTATTTTATTGTAGAAAGAATGGATTTGTGGCTAAGATGCAATCTCTGGGAATCAGGAGACTTCGGTTCTACTAGTATTGCCAGCTCTTCCACTGACTTCCTGTGTGATCTTGTGCAATTCACTTAACTTTTGTACAATTGGGTTACTCATTTGTAAAACAAACAAAATGGGGATAATACACAGTACCCTCTCACGTAGGCTGGATCTTTGTTTCAAAACTGATTTTTCTTCTTCATTAACACCAGTAGAACTCAACCCTCCCAAACTCCAGACTGATTATAGCACCCATCAGTACTCTGGGGGAGGGGAGAGCTATACTATAGAAAATTACTTTCCAAAACTTCAAATAATGATACCCTTTTAAAAGACCCTTTGTGAGAAATCCTGCCACCATTGAAGTCAACGGGAGTATCAAAGTTATTTTTCTTAAACATTGTGATGTGTTATAGTAGGATTCACAGCAATAACATTGTTATAATAAATCTGTGTATGGTCTGTCATACAGAAAGAATACATTAAGAGCTTTTTAAGATGTATTAGTTGCCACTGATCATGAAACCATATACCCTACATGTTTTAGATTTATTTCTACAAAGTGGCATGAATTTTATTGGTCACTGTGCTACAACAGTATAAGTGGGTTGTTTTTACGATTTATAGTCCGGGGAAAGGTTGCTACCCTACCACCTCTGGACACTTTCATCTAACTCATCCCTGTGCATATCTGAAAAAAGCTTGCTAAGCAGCTTTCATATGAAAGCTCTAGTTTCCAGAAAGGCTGGAAATATGATGTGAATAGCGTTTCCTCAGAAGATAGAAAGGATCTTCTAATGGATAAGATACTAGACAGGGAATCAGGAGATCTGGAAGCAATTCTTAGCTCAGCCACAAACTTTCTGTGTGACTTTATGCTAAATTTTCCCTTTGTTTCCATTCCCTATCTGTAAAATGAGGATGATGCTTCCTTAACTCACAAGGGTGTTGCAAGGATAAAATGCATTAATGACTATGAGGTGTTGAGATACCACAGTGATGAGGTCCATCTATGTTCCTAGATACTTTGGCACTTCTGAAACCAGGAGCTGTGCAAAAATGAAGAATAAGTTAACTAAATAATTTTGAACCCTTGCAAAAAAGGTTAATTCAGTTCTTACTTCATCCACACCTGTTTGCCTGTCCCTTGCTATAAACTTCAGAAATGTAGGCTATATCTACACTAGGGTTTCTTGGCAAAATTCTCTCTGTAGCTAAAGGCTTATCTACATTGGATTAATTTTCCCGAATATCCCTAATTAACTAAAGTGAATTCCGAAATGAATGAAACTAATCCAAAGTAAAACCACTTTAATTCAGATTACCAGCATCCACACAGATATGTAATGAGGTTTAACCACTCCACTTCAAATTCACATCTTCAGTTAATTTGGATTTAATTTTCTGGATGTCCCTGTGTAGACAAGTCTTCACACATGTACAGGGTCCACTGGTGGTAGTAACGATAGGAGTCCTAGTGGAATAAAAATGTTGGCAAACAGGAAATCAATCGTGTAGTCTAATTGTGCTCAGAGAATCATGTAGTGTAATGGGTCCACTCACTACTAGGGGGCCTTCTCCTGGATGCTCTTTCCAGGTCTAAGAACCCCTCTGCTACCTATTTGCACATCCTGCTGCCTCTCTCTCTCTGCAACTCAGGGTGCTCTCTCTTCATGGCTTGGCCTTCCAGTTAGGTCATTATAGTCCTCCCCTTCCAGGGTACCAAAGTCCTACTGTCCAACTCTCCTAGGCAGTCTTCTGCTCCACTGCCTGGTTTATGCCACTTTCCCAGTGGCTAGTAGGGGAACCCAGGTCCATCCCCTACCTAGTCCAAGTTCCAATACAAGGATGCTACTACCAGCAGCCAAGGTCTGCACTGTCCCAAATCTAGTTGTTGTTTCTCTGGACTGCTCCTACTTTGCCTCTATCAGGCTCTTTCTCCACTCTTCTCTGGGTACACCCTTCCCTCAGGGCCAGGATCCAGGGTTTCTATTCTCCCCCTGGTTTCTCCTTTCCTTCTCTAAGGACTCATCTAAACTTAAAATGCTGCAGCAGTGCAGCTGTAACATTTCAGTGAAGACACTACCTGACATTCTCTCATCCATATTGGTAATCCACCTCACTTAGAGGCAGTAGCTAGGTTGATGGGAGAATTATCTGGTCAACCTAGCACCACCTGCGCTGAGGGTTAGGTCAATTTAATTGCATTGCTCAGGGACAGGGTGGATAAAAATCAAGGATTTTTTTTATTTAAATCAGATTTTTTGATAAAATGCTTTTTGAGGAAAAAACATTTTATCTAACGATAAAGATACATTATAGCTCAAAGATATCTCATCATGGAATAGGGATTATAAATTCTAATTTTAAAGTATGAGACAATATATTCATGTAATGTTTAAGAAAAGTTTTGTAAATTGAGTTCCAATAATTCATGGATCAGGGACCCAATCTTATGGGGTTCCACGGGCTTCTGTATAGATTTACGTTAATCCTTCTATCTACCCAATAGGACTCAGTGCTCAGTCTAGAAGATACCATCAGAGATGCTTAGTTTTGCAGTTCTGAAACAGTGGATTTGTGTCTCTAGAGGTAAAATGCATGTTAACAGCAAAAAATGTTTTGAAATAAAATAAAATAAATAGAGGTGAGATGTAACAGACCTCAACTCTATTGTCCCTCTGCAAATTTGTGTACACACAGTCAATCCTTTACCTCTCTGTAAAAGTGCAAAGTTTCAAAAAGTACAATGAACAGAAGATTGTTGGGGGCGGAATAGATCTGGACAAGGAGAAGAAGTCTGGAGATAAATGTGAGAAGCGAGGGACATGTGCTTGTTTTGTTAAAATATTATGTTTGCTGTTGAAAAAAATCCAGAATACTTAATGTTGTTGTTTTAGCTAAATAAAACAATTTAAATGTCTGTCTGGTGATGTTCTCCTCCTAACACAGCATGACGAGAAAATCCTCCAAATATTAATGATTAACGTTTTGAATTGGAGATCATTCACCTCCCGATGACTTCATAAATATCTGCTTCAATTACCTTTGGTAAATGAAATAACCAAACAATCATTAATTTTCTGATATAGCTGTAAAATTAATCTGAAAAGTTTTCAAAATAAATCACTGTTGAAAAATGTATAGTGTGTACCTTCTAAAAATGAACCCTACATCTATCTCTGAGTTGTGAAAAATATGTATTAAGGTTATAACAACAAGAATGCTCTTTTATGTAGAAAATCATGATTAAATTGAGTCTTCCTGACTCATGATTTAAATCAAATCCATCCTGCTCAGGGGTTTGGATTTTTCACAACCACCCCTGAGCCACATAGCTCTATAACCTAATTTCCTAATGCAGAACAGGCCTAAGGCTTGAGAGTAATGACACACTTCCACACTGCAGCCCCCCGCTGGTCTCAGCTTCCTAGTTTTATACCACTGTGACTGTTTGGGATGTCACCTGGGTGCTGGTACGCCACTGAGTCAGACTATTCTGCCAGCCTGGGTCCCCTTTACCTGGCCTTGCTGGGTTAGGCTCCCCAGCCTTTTCCAGCCAAGCACACAGACAGGGCCACACCCCGCTGCACAGAGATCTGCTCTGGAAAGTCTCAGCTTAAGGGGTTTTCCAGAGCACCCAGATGTCCACCCCCCTTCCCCCCCCCGTTGGAGTACAAACCCAAAATTATATGAAATTTGCCTCTTCCCTCAATGTAGAAGAGAGTATGCACAATTTCTCTCCCCCTCCCCCCCCCCGGTAGAAATCACATAAGCTGGGTTGTATTATAAACCAGAAATAAATTTATTAACTATAACAAGTGGTATTTTAAGTAGTTAAGGAGGTTGCAGACAGAACCAGGCAGATTACTAAGAAAATAAAACAGAGCACACCAATTAAGTTTAATACACTAAAGAAACTGGTTATAAGTGAGCTCTCACCCTAAATGTGGTTCTAATACTCTTCTTCACAGCCAGATGTCCTTCCAGCATGGGTTCAGTTCTTTCCCCCCCTGTTCAGTCTTAGTTGTTTCCAACAGTCATCTTGGGTAGGGTAGCAGGGGAGAACTGACGACCAGGATTAACTCACTCCCCACCCTTAAATAGGATTTGCATAAGGCAGGAGTCCTTTGTTTCCTAGTTTGTCCCCCCTTCCCTTACTGTGGAAAGTTACAGGAAGTCCCAGGCAATGTTTCAGTATCAGATGACAACACCACCTGACTCTGTAGGGCCCCTGTAGCCATTCTTCCCAGGCTGATCCAGAGATTCACAGGAAGACTAAGCTCTTTTACAGTCCATTTGCTATTACTGATGGGCCATCAGCACTGTCTGGCTTTTCCATTGTAGTCCCTGAAGTGTCGGCAGTGGGAGTGAAATACAGATACACAGGTCAATATTCCTAACTTCAGACACAAAAATGATACATGCATTCAAATGGGATAATCATATTCAGTAAATTATCTTTCCAATGATACCTTACATAAGCCATATTGCATAAAGTTTTTCTTAGTTATGGCATATTCATAAGTATATTTTCATAAAGCATATGGAATGCCACATCACAACCACCTCAGCCTGTTCCTGTCCAGCTCCATCTTCCATTAGGGCTTGCTTAGACAGCCTAATTCTCCCCCAGGTGCAGCCTATAAGGTTAATTAGTCCCTTCCCAGCTGCCTTAATCCTTTCAGGAGAAGGGTAGAGTGACCAGCCCATCACACTGGTGTTAAAAAAAGAACAGGCACAGAAAACTTGTCTGCGTTAGAGTTCTCATTGTCGCTAGAGCTGATGGACTTGTACCACTGTTGATAACAGTGGATGGTTTTTGCCTAAATCTAGTGTCAATGAGGTCAGAACACAAATTATCTGCCAGCCATATTGGCTAAAGCCCTGTCTATACAGGTATAGTATCAATGTGTCATGTGTGTGTAAGATAGGGCTTGAACTGAGGTGACTTATCTTGGGTAAGCCATCCTAGTGCAAGCCCCATTTTGCACCAGTGTGCTGTGTTTATGTTAGGGTGTGACGAAGCAACTCATCTGTCAGTGCTCTTCCTTGTTGCTGGGTGCAGCATTGTCAGGTTTTTTACTCTCCACAGCCTCACTGACTAGCCACTTAGGTCTTGCCATGACCTTCCTTAAGCTGTGACTCCGCCCTCCAGCCAGATCACTTTTTAGGCTGACCCCCCTTCAGGTGAAGTAGAGTCCAGGGGTCCTGGGGAAGCTTTGGGAAGAGGGGGAGCCTATACAGGAAGGATGGGTTCCACCTAAACCAAAAGAGAACCAAATTGCTGGCGCTTAAAATTAAAAAGGTCATAGAACAGTTTTTAAACTAAGGGCTGGGGGAAAGATGAGAGGTGCGGAGGAGCTTGTGGTTCAGACATCCCTTAGGGGAGGATCTATAAATGGAGATTCCCTATGTTCTAATAAGGAGAAGAGGACGGAAAATGATAAAATACAGGGAGGATCTGATGAGAAACAGTCAAATAAAAAAAATGTCCCATTCAATTACATCATGCAATAGGGGACAGCCATGCTTGTATACCAATGCTAGAAGTCTAAATAATAAGATGGGTGAACTAGAGTGCCTAGTATTACATGAGGATATAGATATAATAGGCATCACAGAAACCTGGTGGATTGAGGATAATCAATGGGACACAGTGTTACCAGGGTACAAAATATATCGGAAGGACAGAACAGGTCACGCTGGTGGGGGAGTGGCACTATATGTGAAAGAAAGCATAGAATCAAATGAAATAAAACTCTTAAATGAACTAAATTGTTCTACAGAATCTCTATGGATAGTCATTCCATGCTTGAAAAATAAAAATATAGCAGTAGGGCTATATTACAGACCACCTGACCAGGATGGTGGTGTTAGTGACTCTGAAATGCTCAGAGGAGATTAGAGAGGCTATTGAAATAAAAATCTCAATAGTAATAATGGGGAATTTCAGCTATACCCATATTGACTGAGTACATATCACCTCACGAAGGGATGCTGAGACAAAGTTTCTTAAAAAGAAAAGGAGTACCTGTGGCACCTTAGAGACTAACAAATTTATTAGAGCATAAGCTTTCGTGAGCTACAGCTCACTTCATCGGATGCCAAATCCGATGAAGTGAGCTGTAGCTCACGAAAGCTTATGCTCTAATAAATTTGTTAGTCTCTAAGGTGCCACCGGTACTCCTTTTCTTTTTGCGAATACAGACTAACACGGCTGCTACTCTGAAACAAAGTTTCTTGTCACCTTAAATGACTGCTTCTTGGAGCAGCTGGTCCTGGGACCCACAAGAGGAGATGCAATTCCTGATTTAGTCCTAAGTGGAGCACAGGATCAGGTCCAAGAGGTGAATATAGCAGACTGCTTGGTAATAGTGACCATAATATAATTAAATTTAACATCCCGGTGGTAGGGAAAACTCCACAGTGGCCCAACACTGTAGCATTTAATTTCAGAAAGGGGAACTACACAAAAAGGAGGAGGTTAGTGAAACAGAAATTAAAAGGTACAGTACCAAAAGTAAAATCCCTGCTGTGTGGAAACTTTTTAAAGACACCATAATAGAGGCTCAACTTAAATATATACCCCAATTTAAAAAACATAGTAGGAGAACGGAAAAAGAGCCACGGTAGTTAAACAACAAAATAAAAGAAGCAGTGAGAGGCAAAAAGGCATCCTTTAAAAAGTGGAAGATAAATCCTAATGAGGAAAATAGAAAAGAGCATAAACTCTAGCAAATTAAGTGTAAAAATATAATTAGAAAGACCAAAAAAGAATTTGAAGAACAGCTAGCCAAAGACTCCAAAAGTAATAGCAAATTTTTTTTTAAATATATCAGAAGCAGAAAGCCTGCTAAACAACCAGTGGGGCCACTGGACGATCGAGATGCTAAAGGAGCCCTCAAAGACGATAAGGCCATTGGAGGAAAACTAAATGACTTCTTTGCATTGCTCTTCGCTGTTGAGGATGTGAGGGAGATTCCCAAACCTGAGTCATTCTTTCTGGGTGACAGATCTGAGGAACTGTCCCAAATTGAGGTGTCATTAGAGGAGGTTTTAAAACAAATTGATAAACTAAACAGTAATAAGACTCCAGGACCTCATGGTATTCACCCAAGAGTTCTGATGGAACTCAAATGTGAAATTGCAGGACTACTAACTGTCATCTGCAACCTATCATTTAAATCAGCTTCTGTACCAAATGACTGGAGGATAGCTAATGTGATGCCAATTTTTTAAAAGGGCTTCAAAGGTGACCCTGGCAACTACAGGCCAGTACGCCTCACTTCAGTACTGGGCAAACTGGTTGAAACTATCATAAAGAACAAACTTGTCAGACATATAGATGAACATAATTTGTTGAGAAATAGTCAACATGGTTTTTGTAAAGGGAACTCATGCCTCAACAATCTACTAGAATTCTTTGAGGGGGTCAACAAGCATATGGACAAAGGAGATCCAGTGGATATAGTGTATTTAGATTTTCAGAAAGCCTTTGACAAGGTCCCTCACCAAAGGCTCTTAAGCAAAATAAGCAGTCATGGGATAAGAGGGAAGGTTCTCTCATGGATTGGTAACTGGTTAAAAGATAGGAAACAAAGGGTAGGAATAAATGGTCAGTTTTCAGAATGGAGAGAGGTAAATAGTGGTGTCCCCCAGGGATCTGTACTGGGTCCAGCCCTATTTAACATATTCATAAACAATCTGGAAAAAAGGGGTAAACAGTGAGGTGGCAACATTTGCAGATGATACAAAACTACTCAAGATAGTTGAGTCCCAGGCAAACTGCGAAGAGCTATAAAAGAATCTCACAAAACTGGGTGACTGGGCAACAAAATGGCAGATGAAATTTAATGTTGATAAATGCAAAGTAATGCACATGGGAAAACATAATCCTAACTATACATATACAACGATGGGGTCTAAATTAGCTGTTACCTCTCAAGAAAGAGATCTTGGAGTCACTGTGGATAGTTCTCTGAAATCATCCATTTAATGTGCAGCAGCAGTCAAAAAAGGGAACAGAATGTTGGGAATCATCAAGAAAGGGTTAAATAATAGGACAGAAAATATCATGTTGCCTCTATATAAACCCATGGTACGCCCACACCTTGAATACTGCGTGCAGATGTGGTCGCCCCATCTCAGAAAAGATATATTGGAATTGGAAAAGGTTCATAAAAGGGCAGCAAAAATTAGGGGTATGGAACGGCTTCCATATGTGGAGAGATTAATAAGACTGGGACTTTTCAGCTTGGAAAAAAGGTGACTAAGGGGAGGATATGATAGAGGTCTGTAAAATCATGAATGGTGTGGAGAAAGTAAATAAGGAACTGTTATTTACTTCTTCTCATAATACAAGAACAAGGGGCCACCAAATTAAATTAATAGGTAGCAGATTTAAAACAAACACAAGAAAGTATTTTTTCACGCAACACACTGTCAACCTCTGGAACTTCTTGCCAGAGGGTGTTGTGAAGGCCAATACTATAATGGGGTTCAAAAGGGAGCTAGATAGATTCATGGAAGAGAGGTCCATCAATGGCTATTAGTCAGGATGGGCAGGAACAGTGTCCCTATCCTCTGTTTGCCAGAAGCTGGGATTGGGTGACAGGGCATGGATCACTTGATGATAACCTATCTGTTCATTCCCTTGGGGCACCTGCCGTTGGCCACTGTCAAAGGACAGGATACTGGACTTGATGGACCTTTGGTCTGACCCAGTATGGCTGTTCTTATGTTCAGTTCAATAACAATCCAGCAGCCTTGTGCCAGGGCTCTAGCCCAACTAGGCCTTATACCTCCGGCCTTTCATTCATAAGTGCCAACTTTTCTCAGCACCAGTTGGTGCTGGAGCCGCCCCCCCCGGTCCCACTCTGACTCCACCCCTGCCCTGCCCCATCCCAATCCCTTCCCCAAAGTCCCCACCCCAACTCCGCCCCCTCCCTGCCCCATTGGACTCCTCCCCAAATCCCCGCCCTGGCCCCGCCTCTTCCCCGTGCACAATGTGTACCCCCTCCTCTCCCTCCCTCCCAGCCCATGCCGTGCAAAGCTGTTTCATGGCGCAAGCGCTGGGAGCCAGGGGGAAAAGCGGAGATGCGGTGCTCTCGGGGAGGAGGCGGAGCGAAGGCGAGCTGATGCGGGGGGGATGGGGAGCTGCCAGTGGATGCAGAGCACCCACCAATTTTTCCCCGTGGATGCTCCAGTCCTAGAGCATGCATGGAGTCGGCGCCTATGCTTTCATTGGTGACCTGTAGGGGAACCCAGTCCCTCCTTCTACCCTGGTTCCAGCCCAGGGCCACTGCAGGAAGCAATTACAGTCTGCTTCTTCAAACCTCTTGCTTCTTCCACAGCTCTCTAAAGGAAAAACATAACACAAAAATAGTCCAAACAGTCCCTGGCCTCCCTTCTTTCAGGCGATAGCTGACAAGCGTTAGCACAGCTTAATTTCTTCAAAGCTATCATATGATGTTCAGAGGAACCCCCTGCCAGATTCATCCTCCATCATGCTACTTTTTAGGAGCTAGTGAAGAGAAGTGTATTTATTTCCCAGCACTAGACCCTTCTGAACTAGGCCATTTCCTTTTAAGGCTCCTCCTCTAAGATTGGCATGGCATGCAGATATGGCAGCGCAGCACTGCCTGAGCCCAATGCTGCTCTTTAGCCCTTTCTTGTCCAGTTTGATGCTTCCTGAAGAGTACTCAGGGTTCTAAGGCATCTTGCTACCACCATAGCTTGAGGAAGCCTTTTTTGTGCCTGACAGGGGTCAGGTCTCCAACTCCAGTGGCTACAGGCAATACAAGCACTCCCCTCTAGGCCTTGCAGGAAGGGCAATGGTGGAGGAAGAGCAATGGTGTGCTGAAGCTGAAAGGAATTTCCTCAGAGTTTATGGAAAACAATCCAGCATAGATCAGTACTTCCAATATAGCTCCTATACCCTAGCCACATCATTGCTAAGGAGACTGGAGCCTAAGACAACAAAAAAAAAGTGTTCCACAGAAAAATTTCTGCAACTAACCAAATGTCCAAAGTAACAACTCTAAAATGCAACCAAGAAAAGCTGCGGAACCAAGCAGCTCTCTCAAACGGGTCAGTGGACACAGCAGTGATGGGGGAACGTGGTAATATTTTGAGTTACAAGAAAATTATGTAACTTTCTGAATTGGGTTTCCCTAAACTTCTTCTAGTTTCATAATATGTTTTGTCCATTAATATAACCATTGTGGTTTTTTTAAGGGTAATTTAGTTTAAAAACCTTAGGCCAGATAGTCAGCTGGTGATGTTACAAATTGATTTATGTCAATTTACACCCACTGAGGATAGCCCAATGTATTTCTAATTTAATTTAAGCCTGTGCCATATAACCCGTAAAGTTGCCTACTTGAAACTGGTTCTTGCTCTTGCTTCTGAGACCACCCAGAGAGTAAACGGTTTTTTTAAATGCAGCAGTCGAGAATGCATATTTTGCTCCAGCAAAATGGAACCTGAACAATTTTCGAGTGGGTTTTAAATTTAGTAAGATTAATTTTTCCACTCCCGTTAAGTAGCAATCTGCCTGGAAAGGGGCTAGGCCAGGGCTCGACCCTCTCCGGGGCAGCGGAGAGCCACACCGGCTCGCTACACACAGTTGACTTTGAGGGAATTTGTCCGGCCACCAGAGTCACCCTCGGCAGCCCTTGCAGTAACTGGAATGAGCACCGTAGGCCTGGACCCTGAGTCAGGGCGAGGCACCAAATAGTCAGTAGCTCAGGCCCTCAGGAAGGTGCTGAGCAAATAGTTCAGTGTTAAACAAACAGTTAATAGCTCAGGCTCTCAGGCAGGGGCTGAGCAACACAGCATGTGTGAATTAGCCTAGGCCTCCAAGGACCTGGAAGAGGGGGAGACTGCCATCCACAAGTTGGGTGGCAGGGGGGAAGCAGGCCCACCCACTCCACTGTGTCCCAGCCTGGGGCCCTAGCAGCGGCAAACAACCCGCTGCTGGGTCAGTGGGGATCCTGACCGCAAAACACTGACATGGGTTCTGGCAGAGTTACAGCCAGACTAGGTTTCAGAGTAGCAGCCATGTTAGTCTGTATTCGCAAAAAGAAAAGGAGTACTTGTGGCACCTTAGAGACTAACAAATTTATTTGAGCATAAGCTTTCGTGAGCTACAGCTCACTTCATTGGATGCATTCAGTGGAAAATACAGTGAGGAGATTTATATACACACAGAGAGAACATGAAACAATGGGTTTTATCATACACACTGTAAGGAGAGTGATCACTTAAGATGAGTTATTACCAGCAGGAAGGGGGAAGAACGGCCCAGCGGAGGAGAGCACGGAGAGGTGCCGAGACGGGCATGGGCACCAGGGCGAGCGGAGCCACCATGATTTCAACAATTTCCATCCCACCATCAACCTCAGCCTGGACCAGTCCACACAAGAGATCCACTTCCTGGACACTACGGTGCTAATAAGCGATGGTCACATAAACACCACCCTATACCGGAAACCTACTGACCGCTATTCCTACCTACATGCCACTAGCTTTCATCCAGATCACACCACACGATCCATTGTCTACAGCCAAGCTCTACGATATAACTGCATTTGCTCCAACCCCTCAGACAGAGACAAAGACTTACAAGATCTCTATCATGCATTCTTACAACTACAATACCCACCTGCTGAAGTGAAGAAACAGAGCCAGAAGAGTACCCAGAAGTCACCTACCACAGGACAGGCCCAACAAAGAAAAGAACAGAACGTCACTAGCCATCACCTTCAGCCCCCAACTAAAACCTCTCCAACGCATCATCAAGGATCTACAACCCATCCTGAAGGACGACCCATCACTCTCACAGATCTTGGGAGACAGGCCAGGCCTTGCTTACAAACAGCCCCCCAACTTGAAGCAAATACTCACCAGCAACCACACACCGCACAACAGAACCACTAACCCAGGAACCTATCCTTGCAACAAAGCCCGTTGCCAACTCTGTCCACATATCTATTCAGGGGACACCATCACAGGGCCTAATCACATCAGCCACACTATCAGAGGCTCATTCACCTGCGCATCTACCAATGTGATAGATCCCATCATGTACCAGCAATGCCCCTCTGCCATGTACATTGGTCAAACTGGACAGTCTCTAAGTAAAAGAATAAATGGACACAAATCAGATGTCAAGAATTATAACATTCAAAAACCAGTCGGAGAACACTTCAGTCTCTCCGGTCACTCGATTACAGACCTGAGAGTGACTAATCTTCAACAAAAAACTTCAAAACCAGACTCCAACAAGAGACTGCTGAATTGGAATTAATTTGCAAACTGGATACTATTAACTTAGACTTGAATAGAGACTGGGAGTGGATGGGTCATTTCACAAAGTAAAACTATTTCCCCATGTTATTTCTCCTCCCCCACCCCACCCCCACTGTTCCTCAGACGTTCTTGTTAACTGCTGGAAATGATTATCTTGATTATCACCACAAAAGGTTTTCCTCCTTCCCCCCCCTTCCTGCTGGTAATAGCTCATCTTAAGTGATCACTCTCCTTACAGTGTGTATGATAAACCCATTGTTTCATGTTCTCAGTGTGTGTATATCAATCTCCCCTCTGTATTTTCCACCAAATGCATCCGATGAAGTGAGCTGTAGCTCATGAAAGCTTATGCTCAAATAAATTTGTTAGTCTCTAAGGTGCCACAAGTCCTCCTTTTCTTTTAGCCAGACTAGGGTCAGCTGTCCCCGGGCTACTTCCTAACTCCCCTCTTTCTGGTACCTGGATCACCGCGGTGTTCTCCACGGGGTCTAGCACCATGGGTTCCTTGGGGCAGTGGACAAGCGGCAGGCCTGGTAACTCTTCTGAATAGCTGGTGCACAGCAGGTCCGGCCAGTCTCGGCGTGAATCTGGGGCCGCGGGGTTTTCCCAGTCGTGGGCTAGGCTGGCTATGTCTGGCCTCCCCGACAACTGGTTTTCTAGTGAGCTCTCAGCGCCCGCCTTTCTACTTCCAGGTGGCGCCTTTCTACTTCCAAGTTGCCGCCTATCCCTCTGAGGGGTGGGCTCAGAGCTTCCTGGCTCCGCCAACTTTAGTATCTGGAGGGGCTCGACCCTCTCCGGGGCAGCGGGGAGCCACACTGCCTCACTACATTGCCTGACAAAGCCTTAGAGAAAGCAGTATTTGTGTCATGCATTGTGACATAAGGTGCAACATCAGGCTGTTGTGATGCCCCATATTTGTAAAATCAACCTCTGTTTAAGGACTAGAAAGGGATTGATTAGGACATCACAGAAGCAGACTAAGATCAAGGGAACAAACTTGTAACTACACCCATTATCACTATTGACCACATAATCATGTCAGAAGCTGACCACCCCAAAGCCAGTGTAAACAGACATTAGAAAAACAAGTAAAAGAGTTCCTGATTCCACCCAATGGATCGTGGCAGCGAGAACATCTGTTCACAATGGTAAAAAAAAAATCACAAAGAAAAAGTGACAGAGATGAGTTTTCCAGATGTATAAGCAATAGGGAGAATGAAGGTCACAACAGAATGCTGCATAGAAATGAGAGCTCACAACCACCTAATCATAACCCATTCTCCTCTGCAGCTCAGCAAAGGACATGAGAACAGCTTCTATTAACAATCCTTTCTCATCTACCAGCACAGTCAATGACCTCAGTCTATTATCCTTGCCCCCGCAAAGGGAAACACAGTGTAACACATAAACTGCTCCTCTGAAATTAAAACATGCAGTAGAAGAGTCAAAAATGGAGGTTGCATATATATATATACTATAGCTCACACTAAATATTGTTGCACTTGCTATTTTTTAAATAACAAAATACAAGGAAACATGGGGTCACATTATGATGTTATTTATACTAATTGTATGCAGCCAGATTGGTCCCAGGATATTAGAGAGACAAGGTGGGAGAGGTAATATCTTTTACTGGACCAACTTCTGTTGACGAGAGAGACAAGCTAGTGGACAACATAGTGGACAAGATATAAAGAATTACTAGGCAAAATGGTGAATCAAATTTAAGATTATCATAATCCAGGCCTTCAATTAAACATCATGCCAGGCTTTCATTTTATTAATTTTAAATGGCTGGATCTGGTTCTAACTATTTTGTTTATTGTAAATGTTGCAGTAACACAGAGATGTCAGGCAACAGCTATGTGGAACATCCAGAAACTTCACAAGCAGGTTTAAATTTAATTTATTTATTTATTTTACTGAAAATGGAAGGCTGTGTGGAATACAGCAGAACCTCAGAGTTATGAACACAGAATTACAAATTGACTAATCAACCACACACCATTTGGAACCGGAAGTATGCAATAACGCAGCAACAGAGACACCCCCAACTCCCCCAAAAGGCAAATACCGTACAGTACTGTGTTAAATGTAAACCATTGAAAAAATAAAGGGAAAGCATCATTTTTTTCTGCATAGTAAAGTTTAAAAGCTGTATTAAGTCAATACTGAGTTGTAAACTTTTGAAAGAACAACCATAACGTTTTGTTCAGAGTTACGAACAACCTCCATTCCTGAGGTGTTTGTAACTCTGAGGTTCTACTGTAGCTGTCGTGTAAGGACGAGGATGTGGCTGAAGAGACCACAGATCATTCTCCATATTAGAAGACAGGCTTCTGGATTGCAGGGGGAGAACTGGCTGTGTCTGACTGAACCTTATGGGAGGATCTAATTGCTGTGCTATGTAATATTTAAATGAAAATAATTTACTTGTAAAATAAGCACTCTCTGTGCCTTATTAAGAACACCACCACAATCAGTACGACATACAATATAAGTAAAATACATATTCTATAAGAAATTACTTATCTATAATGGGGAAAAGTTAAACAAAGTTTTATTCTCTGTCTGTCTCTCTCTCTCTGTCTCTGAAGAGATCTTAGGCATGGAGAAAAGTGCAAGATATAAATTCTCTGTATACTGAGTAGGTACAGGATGAGGAGATGGGTTTCTTTTAGTGACCCTTCTATGGACTTCCTGTGTGATCTTGGTAAATCATTTAATCTCCATACCTCAGTTTCATTATTTGTAAAATATTATTATTATTACTCTTTAATATTATTTAATATTATTATTATACTTTAATATATGAGTGATGTAAAGCTAAAATCAGGTTCCTCATAGCTGTTTTTTCAAAGTTCCCAAAAAAACCTTTAAGTGAGAGCTTGAACATTAATCCTTGCCTACATTTTGAGAAAAGGACTAGGAAATGGTGCTGGTGCCCCGGGAATAATGGGAGTTTGAACTATTCTCCTACAATCCCTATCTCTGTGAAGGTTTCCAGAAGGCCATTAAAAATGACCCAGATGCCATAGCTTCAGAGAGCTGTGCTAGGACCTGTGGGATAGGTACCCAGAGGGGAGTGCAACTGCAATGGCATAGCACAGTGCAAGAAAACATGCTGGATAAAACTGCAACCAAAACAGCATAGCTTCTATAAACACACCGCTCCATTGGTGATTATTCTGGTGCTTTAGATTTTAGCTGAGAATGCTTTCTTTGAGCTAGAAGAACAGAACTACATAAAAACATTAGAACAAAACAGTACATTTCTGCAGCAATAAAATGTTTCCAAAACTTACAAAAGTGATAGGAATTGTGTTATAATGAATGACCCTGAGGACATCACTACATAAACAGTGCAATTTATATGGTTTATACTCCATTAATTCTTTCAGTATATTGTTTCTTAATCTTTTTCATGTATCAGAAAACCTCCCTGAAGAGCTGCTGTTACAACACTTTGTCATCTATTTGTTGACATGCTTCAGTAATCTATCTGCTCTGGACTGCCAATGCTACCAACTGTTGGTTTGATTGTTCAGTTAACCATATCATGTAACATTTTTTTCCAAGTGTCTCATCTAGAAGATTGATAGAATGATCTCCTGTGGAAAATTACTTTGCAAGAGATTCTGCAGGCTAGGACTAACTGGGCTGAATTTGATTGAAGGGGCAGGTTAAGCAAAAATGTCCTCAGTATGTATAACTTTAATTCTGCAAGTGCTCAGTTTAGTACAAAAGAATGAAACAATTAAGAAGTGAGAAAATCAGAACTCATCTTCGTAGAGATATCCTGTTGTTTCTAGAACAAAGGTGGCATCTGGGAAGAGTGAGCTCATTTTCTACTCACTGATGTTGTTTGTCATAGTAACAATTATGTTACATTTATCATATCTTTCATCCTGAAGGATCCTAAAATGCTTGGCAAATTTAAACAAACTGATTTGCAATTATAAGAATCACTTCATCCTCACAAAAACGCAGTCACTTCTCTGGTAAAACAGGGCAACTGTTCAAAGGTGCAAAACAACACTAGGGGGCATGAAGTGAAGAAGAATCCTTTATCCAATTGAAACTACAGGGGCCATTTAAGTACAGTAACTCCTCGCTTAACGTTGTAGTTATGTTCCTGAAAAATTCTCCTTAAGCAAAACAACGTTAAGTGAATCCAATTTCCGCATAAGAATTAATTTAAATGGGGGGGGTGTTGGTTCCAGGGAAATTTTTTTCACCAGACAAAAGACTATATTTTATACATATTGTGACGGGGTAAGGCCAGATGGCTATAGAAAAGTAGTGGGAGATAGGTATATTAGCTCCAGGCTAAACAAATCCCTGGTACCAAGATAAGTGAAATGGCAGCTGCTCCAGGTTAATTAAGACACCTGGGGCCAATTAAGAACTTTCCAGAAGGCAGGGAGAAAGCTAGGTTGATTGGGATATCTGAAGCCAATCAGGGGCTGGATGAAACTAGTTAAAAGCCTCCCAGTTAGTCAGGTAGATGGGTGTGCATGTCGGAAGCTGTTGGAGGAAGTTGTGCTGTTGGAGAGATTGAGTAGTACACACCATATCAGGCACAAGGAAGGAGGCCCTGAGGTAAGGGTGAAGTGGAGCTTGAGGAAGTGAGGGCTGCTGTGGGGAAGTAGCCCAGGGAATTGTATGTCATATTTCTAAGAGGTCAGCTACCATAGCTGATACTATTAGGGTCATAGAATCATAGAATCATAGAATATCAGGGTTGGAAGGGACCCCAGAAGGTCATCTAGTCCAACCCCCTGCTCAAAGCAGGACCAAGTCCCAGTTAAATCATCCTAGCCAGGGCTTTGTCAAGCCTGACCTTAAAAACCTCTAAGGAAGGAGATTCTACCACCTCCCTAGGTAACGCATTCCAGTGTTTCACCACCCTCTTAGTGAAAAAGTTTTTCCTAATATCCAATCTAAACCTCCCCCATTGCAACTTGAGACCATTACTCCTCGTTCTGTCATCTGCTACCATTGAGAACAGTCTAGAGCCATCCTCTTTGAAACCCCCTTTCAGGTAGTTGAAAGCAGCTATCAAATCCCCCCTCATTCTTCTCTTCTGCAGACTAAACAATCCCAGCTCCCTCAGCCTCTCCTCATAAGTCATGTGCTCTAGACCCCTAATCATTTTTGTTGCCCTTCGCTGTACTCTTTCCAATTTATCCACATCCTTCCTGTAGTGTGGGGCCCAAAACTGGACACAGTACTCCAGATGAGGCCTCACCAGTGTCGAATAGAGGGGAATGATCACGTCCCTCGATCTGCTCGCTATGCCCCTACTTATACATCCCAAAATGCCATTGGCCTTCTTGGCAACAAGGGCACACTGCTGACTCATATCCAGCTTCTCGTCCACTGTCACCCCTAGGTCCTTTTCCGCAGAACTGCTGCCGAGCCATTCGGTCCCTAGTCTGTAGCGGTGCATTGGATTCTTCCATCCTAAGTGCAGGACCCTGCACTTATCCTTATTGAACCTCATTAGATTTCTTTTGGCCCAATCCTCCAATTTGTCTAGGTCCTTCTGTATCCTATCCCTCCCCTCCAGCGTATCTACCACTCCTCCCAGTTTAGTATCATCCGCAAATTTGCTGAGAGTGCAATCCACACCATCCTCCAGATCATTTATGAAGATATTGAACAAAACGGGCCCCAGGACCGACCCCTGGGGCACTCCACTTGACACCGGCTGCCAACTAGACATGGAGCCATTGATCACTACCCGTTGAGCCCGACAATCTAGCCAGCTTTCTACCCACCTTATAGTGCATTCATCCAGCCCATACTTCCTTAACTTGCTGACAAGAATGCTGTGGGAGACCGTGTCAAAAGCTTTGCTAAAGTCAAGAAACAATACATCCACTGCTTTCCCTTCATCCACAGAACCAGTAATCTCATCATAAAAGGCGATTAGATTAGTCAGGCATGACCTTCCCTTGGTGAATCCATGCTGACTGTTCCTGATCACTTTCCTCTCCTCTAAGTGCTTCAGGATTGATTCTTTGAGGATCTGCTCCATGATTTTTCCAGGGACTGAGGTGAGGCTGACTGGCCTGTAGTTCCCAGGATCCTCCTTCTTCCCTTTTTTAAAGATGGGCACTACATTAGCCTTTTTCCAGTCATCCGGGACTTCCCCCATTCGCCACGAGTTTTCAAAGATAATGGCCAAGGGCTCTGCAATCACAGCCGCCAATTCCTTCAGCACTCTCGGATGCAATTCGTCCGGCCCCATGGACTTGTGCATGTCCAGCTTTTCTAAATAGTCCCTAACCACCTCTATCTCTACAGAGGGCTGGCCATCTCTTCCCCATTTTGTGATGCCCAGCACAGCAGTCTGGGAGCTGACCTTGTTAGTGAAAACAGAGGCAAAAAAAGCATTGAGTACATTAGCTTTTTCCACATCCTCTGTCACTAGCTTGCCTCCCTCATTCAGTAAGGGGCCCACACTTTCCTTGGCTTTCTTCTTGTTGCCAACATACCTGAAGAAACCCTTCTTGTTACTCTTGACATCTCTTGCTAGCTGCAGCTCCAGGTGCGATTTGGCCCTCCTGATATCTTTCCTACATGCCCGAGCAATATTTTTATACTCTTCCCTGGTCATATGTCCAACCTTCCACTTCTTGTAAGCTTCTTTTTTATGTTTAAGATCCGCTAGGATTTCACCATTAAGCCAAGCTGGTCGCCTGCCATATTTACTATTCTTTCGACTCATCGGGATGGTTTGTCCTTGTAACCTCAACAGGGATTCCTTGAAATACAGCCAGATCTCCTGGACTCCCTTCCCTTTCATGTTAGTCCCCCAGGGGATCCTGGCCATCTGTTCCCTGAGGGAGTCAAAGTCTGCTTTCCTGAAGTCCAGGGTCCGTATCCTGCTGCTTACCTTTCTTCCCTGCGTCAGGATCCTGAACTCAACTAACTCATGGTCACTGCCTCCCAGATTCCCATCCACTTTTGCTTCCCCCACTAATTCTACCCGGTTTGTGAGCAGCAGGTCAAGAAAAGCGCTCCCCCTAGTTGGCTCCCCTAGCACTTGCACCAGGAAATTGTCCCCTACGCTTTCCAAAAACTTCCTGGATTGTCTATGCACCGCTGTATTGCTCTCCCAGCAGATATCAGGAAAATTAAAGTCACCCATGAGAATCAGGGCATGCGATCTAGTAGCTTCCGTGAGTTGCCGGAAGAAAGCCTCATCCACCTCATCCCCCTGGTCCGGTGGTCTATAGCAGACTCCCACCATGACATCACTCTTGTTGCACACACTTCTAAACTTAATCCAGAGACACTCAGGTTTTTCCACAGTTTCGTACCGGAGCTCTGAGCAGTCATACTGCTCCCTTACATACAGTGCTACTCCCCCACCTTTTCTGCCCTGCCTGTCCTTCCTGAACAGTTTATAACCATCCATGACTGTACTCCAGTCATGTGAGTTATCCCACCAAGTCTCTGTTATTCCAATCACGTCATAGTTCCTTGACATCACCAGGACCTCCAGTTCTCCCTGCTTGTTTCCAAGGCTTTGTGCATTTGTATATAAGCACTTGAGATAACCTGTTGATTGCCCCTCATTCCCAGTATGAGGCAGGAGCCCTCCCCTCACAGACATTCCTGCCTGTGCTTCTTCCCGGTATCCCGCTTTCCCACTTACCTCAGGTCCCTGGGCTGGAGCCTGGAGTAGAGGGTCGACCTGGGCTCCCCCTCACCTTTGCCCCCTGATTAATCACTGAGACTGGGAGACAACAGAGACTGTGCAAGGTAACTTCTCCTCACCTCCCTCGCTGGCTTATAATGAAAATGGCTCAGTAGACTGTGACCCTTGTCTCTAGAGAGAGAAGGGTTACGTGGAGGTTCACAGTGAGCCTCTGAGGCTAGCGAAATCCTCCAGGAAATGTGGGACCCATGGAGGCAAGGACAGAGCTTTGTCACAATATATATTTCACACACACACATACACAGTATAAGTTTTAAACAATTAATTTAATACTGTAGACAGCAGTGATGTGAAGCTTGATTGAGGTGGTGGAGTCAGAGGCTGGGATATTTCCCAGGGAATGCCTTACTGCTAAATGATGAACTAGCACTCGGCTGAGCCCTGAAGGGTTAGCACATTGTTGTTAATGTAGCTTCACACTCTACAAGGCAGCAAGAATGGAGGGAGGGGAAACAGCATGGCAAAGAGAGACCGAGACACACACCATGTGTGTGAGAGAGAGAGAGATGCGCATTGCCCATTTAAGTATGCTGACCACACTCTAAGTACATTGCCTTTTTAAGTAGATCAGCAAGTTGAGACAGCAGCTGCTGCCAGCAAGCTCTCTCCGTCTTGAGTCCTGTCCTGTCTCTCCTGCTCTGTGGAGATGGGGGACAGGAGCAGAGGCAAGGGGGACGCCCTGACATTAGCATCCCTTTTCCCTCCCCCCCGCCACCCACCACACAGCAAGCAGGAGACTCCTAGGAGCAGCTCCAAGGCGGAGGGCAAGAGCAGCACAAGGCAGTGTGGGGAGGGAAAGCTGAACTGCCCTGCAATTGACAGCCTGCTAGGCGGTTGCAGGGAACTTAGGGGAGCTGATGGGGGGCTGTTGGCTCACCCTGGTTCCAAGCCCCCACCGACTATCTCCAATGGGCTGCTCTTTCTGCAAGCAGTGGACAAAGCAGGCGCTGCCAAACATTATAAGGGAGCATTGTGCAACTTTAAATGAGCATGTTCTCTAATTGATCAGCAATGTAGCAACTAAACAACAGTAACTGGGAGGACTTTAAATGAGGAGTTACTGTACATAACTACACAAAGTCAGATTTGGCAAGAACGTTGGGGTTAACCATTGTTTGCAAAGCAAGTAAATGTTCCATTTACAACTGGGATGTACTAAAAGAGAACTCAAAGCCCAACTCTGGAGCAGCCTTTAAAGTTTGTGCTCTAAGGAGGAAGCTATAGCTGCTCTTTGACCTCAACAGTAGCAGCTAGCAATGAAAATGAGCAGTGAACAGACTGCCAGACAACAACCCAAAAACTTGGTGATGCCTACAGACAATTTATTTGCTAACTTATGCAATGGTGGAACAAGATTTGCACAATGCAGAGTTCTCTTTAATCAAGGAACATCCTCAGAAGTGTGTTAACTGATAGCAATGCTCTTCTCTTCACCTCCTCTCCTCTTTTCCCCAACCTTACTATTCTTTTGTTTGTCTTGGAGACGTTTTATTAATATGTTCAAGGAGAGTCTTCAGTCAAAAGGAAAGCAAACAGTAGTTGGCTGACATGTGACATTGCACTCCACATGTTTATGGAAATATGCTTATAAGTGTAAATATAATGTAACTTGAATATGCTTTATGCAAAAGGTCTCTTGTAAGGTATCATTACAAAGCTTATAATCTACTGAGTGTGTTCATCCTGTATGTATGAATGTATCATTCTTGTATCTGAAGCTAGAAATATGAAGTATTACTCTGAAGTCCTATTGTAACTAACTATGCAAAGTGTGGGCCATTTATGGTGGCTTGGAATCTTGATGGCTCCCATTAAGTAGGACAATTGGTGGTAAATGGCTGTTTACTTGTAAGCCTTCCTGTATACATGTGTGTCAGCCAGTGGGTAACAAAGTCTCACAGGACATGTGAACATAAGAATGGCCATACTGGGTCAGACCAAAGGTCCATCCAGCCCCGTATCTTGTCTACCAACAGTGGCCAATATCAGGTGCCCCAGAGGGAGTGAACCTAACAGGTAATGATCAAGTGATCTCTCTCCTGCCATCCATCTCCACCCTCGGACAAACAGAGGCTAGGGACACCATTCTTTACCCATCCTGGCTAATAGCCATTAATGGACTTAACCTCCATGAATTTATCCAGTTCTTTTTTAAACCCTGTGATAGTCCTAGCCTTCACAACCTCCTCAGGCAAGGAGTTCCACAGGTTGACTGTCTGCTGTGTGAAGAAGAACATCCTTTATTTGTTTTAAACCTGCTGCCCATTAATTTCATTTGGTGGCCTCTAGTTCTTATATTATGGGAACAAGTAAATAACTTTCCCTTATTCACTTTCTCCACACCACTCATGATTTTATATACTTCTAGCATATCCTCCCTTAGTCTCCTCTTTTCCAAGCTGAAAAGTCCTAGCCTCTTTAATCTCTCTTCATATGGTACCTGTTCCAAACCTCTAATCATTTTAGTTGACCTTTTCTGAACCTTTTCTAATGCTAGTATATCTTTTTGAGATGAGGGAACCACATCTGTACACAGTATTCAAGATGTGGGCATACCATGGATTTATATAAGGGCAATAAGATATTCTCCATCTTATTCTTTATCCCTTTTTTAATGATTCCTAACATCCCAATTGCTTTTTTGACTGCCGCTGCACACTGCGTGGACGTCTTCAGAGAACTATCCACGACTCCAAGATCTTTCTCCTGATTAGTTGTCGCTAAATTAGCCCCCATCATATTGCATGTATAATTGGGGTTATTTTTTCCAATGTGCGTTACTTTACATTTATCTACATTAAATTTCATTTGCCATTTTGTTGCCCAAACACTTAGTTTTGGGAGATCTTTTTGAAGTTCTTCACAGTCTGCTTTGGTCTTAACTATCTTGAGCAGTGTAGTATCATCGGCAAACTTTGCCACCTCACTGTTTACCTCTTTCTCCAGATCATATATGAATAAGTTGAATAGGATTGGTACTAGGACTGACCCTTGGGGAACACCACTAGTTACCCCTCTCCATTCAAAAAAATTTACCATTTATTCCTACCCTTTGTTCCCTGTCTTTTAACCAGTTCTCAATCCATGAAAGAATCTTCCTTCTTATCCCATGACAACTTAATTTACAGAAGAGCCTTTGGTGAGGGACCTTGTCAAAGGCTTTCTGGAAATCTAAGTACACTATGTCCACTGGATCCCCCTTGTCCACATTTTCTTGACCCCTTCAAAGAACTCTAATAGATTAGACAAGATTTCCCTTTACAGAAACCATGTTCACTTTTGCCCAACAATTTATGTTCTTCTACGTGTCTGACAATTTTATTCTTTACTGTTGTTTCAACTAATTTGCCCGGTACGGACGTTAGACTTACCGGTCTGTAATTGCCAGGATCTAGAGCCCTTTTTTAAAAATTGGCATTACATTAGCTATCTTCCAGTCACTGGGTACAAAAGCTGATTTAAATGACAGGTTACAAACCATAATTAATAGTTCTGCAATTTCACATTTGAGTTCTTTCAGAGCTATTGGGTGAATGCCATCTGATCCCGGTGACTTGTTACTGTTAAGAGTCTCAATTAATTCTGAAACCTCCTCTAGTGACACTTCAATCTGTGACAATTCCTCATATTTGTCACCTACAAAAGACAGCTCAGGTTGGGGAATCTCCCTAACATCCTCAGCCATGAAAACAGAAGCAAAGAATTCATTTAGTTTCTCTGCAATGACTTTATCGTCTTTAAGTGCTGTGACAAAGTTCCTGTTCTATCTTGCAAAAAGAAAAGGAGTACTTGTGGCACCTTAGAGACTAACAAATTTATTAGAGCATAAGCTTTCGTGAGCTACAGCTCACTTCATCGGATGCATCTATCTATCTATTGGATTCATCGGATGTTCTATCTTGGTGGGTCTTGCGCTTACTGGTGGATTTGCTCACCTTGGAGCTTCACAGCAGCCCTCAGTTTGGCTGTTTTTCTGAACGCACAGTCCAGGTCAACTCCTCCTGTGTCTGACCAGGAGTTGGGAGGATTTGGGGGGACCCTGGGCCCGACCTCTACTCCGGGTTCCAGCCCAGGGACCTGTGGAATGTAGCTGTCTAGAGTGCCTCTTGAAAAGCTGTGCGACAGCTACAACTTCCTGGGCTACTTCCCCATGGCCTCCTCCCAACACCTTCTTTATCCTCACCATAGGACCTTCCTCCTGGTGTCTGATATTGTTTGTACACCTCAATCCTCCAACAATCTGTGTTCTCACTCTCTGCTCCTAGTGCCTCTTGCTCCCAGCTCCTCACGCGCATACCACAAACTGAAGTGAGCTCCTTTTTAAAACCCAGGTGCCCTAATTAGCCTGCCTTAATTGATTCTAGCAGCTTCTTGATTGGCTTCAGGTGTTTTAATCAGCTTGTCTTGTCTCCAGAAGGTTCCTGACTGTTCTGGAACCTTCCCTGTTCCCTTACCCAAGGAAAAGGGACCTGCTTAACTTAGGACCAATAGCTCTCCCATCAATCACTCTCTTGTAGCCCTCTAGCTTGGAGGGAGAGGACTGCTGCTGGTAGTGCTGCTAGGCCTGGACTCTCCCAGCTGCTCCTCCAGCTGCTCCCCTGGCTGGGCCAGACACCCCCCCCCCTTCTCTGCTACCTTGTTGCTGGCCAGCTGCTGGACCCCCCCACCCTTGGGTGCTGCTACTGCTCCAACTGCAGCCCCTTGGGGGGGACCTGCTGGCCTACTCCCCAGACAGGGGGGAGTGAGGGACCCCAGCCCCAGCCGTTGCTGCTGTGGACACCACCAACACCACCACCACCACCACCACCACCTGAGAGGGGTCCTTTCTGCCTGCCTGGACCACCACCTGGAGTTCCTGGAACTGCTGCTGCTGAGGAGTCTGCTGCCTGGAGCTGCTGAAGCCCTGAGGAGGAGAAGAAGAGGACCATCTACCAGTGGGGGAGCACCTAGAGATGCTGCAAACTACCGTGAAGGGGGCCTTAAGACTGAGTAACTTTCAAATGTGCTCTTGTGGTGGGGGTCTTGAGTGTGTTTCCAGGGACAGAGGGGGTGTGGCGTGGAGCTGCCCCCCGATCCATCTGTGTCCCCCCCAACCCCCACCACTACTACCACCACCACAGCCCCCTCCACCACCCCCACTGGCTGTATACCATCTGCCTCAGCTCCTGCCTCTGGACTCAGCTGCTTGCTTGGCTTGCCACTCTCTATTTCCACCCTTTGGGCCAGAAGCAGCAGCCAGCTTAAAAAGACTTGTGCAAGCGCACATGGGTGCACGTGCCCCCCCCCGGACTGCCCTTTACTACCTGCCCCATTTGCCACTTGTAGCTTTGCCCCCCCTTATGCCCCAGCCCCCGCTTACTACCTTCAGTTTGTTTGCCTGCCCCTTCCATTTCCTCCTGCAGCCTCTGTTTGTTTGCCCTGCCCCAGCCTCTGAAACTAGCCCCTTGGTTTCCCTGCCCTAACTCCAGCCCGCTTAGCCCCTTGCTCCGTGTGCCCATGCCCCCTCCCATGTGCTTGTGCAACTCCACATTTTAGTTTCAACCCTCTTCACTGCACCCCCAATGTTGTTGTATCCCCCCCTCCCCTAGTGCAGCTAGAGGAGCCGGAATTCCACCCTGTGTCAGCGACTGACCCCTAACCCCTGATTGCCTCCACGTCCAGCCCACCCCTTTTGGTGCCCTCCGCCCCTGCCTGCAGCCTAGCGGGGAGTAGTGGTTGACCTGCTTCCCCTTTCCCCTCCTTCTTCTGGTATCTCCCCTTCCCTACCTGCTCACGATGGCAGGGGACGAGACAGGTGGAGCCCCTCCACCAGTCCCAGCTACCCCTCCGTCACCCCCCCCAGCCTCTACCTCTGCTGCCACTGCCGAACCATCTGCCACCACCCCCGCTGGGGCCCCAGCAGCGACTGGCACCGGGATGACCTCCGCTGCTGTCATGTCCTTCCCACCCTCAGATTCTGGGGGAGCCCCCCCAGCCGGCGGGAAGGGCCGGGGAAGAAGAAGAGGAAGGGCCCCGCTAAAAAGACCAGGCCCTCCATGGGAGGGGCTGCCCCCAATGCCCTGGCCGCACCACCAGCTGGGGCGTCCCTCCCCGCCGTTCCCTCCACCAGCTCTGCGTCTGTGTCCCTCTGTGTCCCTCCCCTGGCCCCTAGGGCGTACACCCAGGTCGCGGCAGCCCCCTCCACCTGCCGCTATGTCATCTCTCCTGTGCACCGCCTCCGCTACCATCTATAGCGGCCGGGGCCCCTTTCTCACCATGACTAGGAAGCACGGCATCCGTTGCCTCCTGGTGCACGCCTCGCCCCATGTGGAGACCTATGTGCGGGCATTGGCGAGGATGGTGGGGCCCACGGCCATTGTGGCGGCCTCCAAAATGTACAGGAAGGTCGTCTTCTTCTTAGCATCGGAGGCCATTGCCCAGGAGGCGGTGGAGAAGGGCCTGGCAGTAGGGGGTGTGTTTATCCCCTTGGAGCCGCTAGAGGACCTAGGCGTCCGCCTGGTCCTGACTTCCGTCCCTCCCTTTCTTCCCAATGCCACCCTGTTACCTGCCCTCTCTACCCTGGGGAAACCCATCTCTGTCATCAGCCCTCTCCCGTTGGGCTGCAAAGACCCCGCCCTCCGTCATGTCCTCTCGTTCCGCCGGCAAGCGCAGCTTCAAATGCCGCCGGTGGCGCGTGATGGAGAGGTGCTTGAGGGGTCCTTCCTAGTCCCCTTCCAGGGGGCCCATTACCGGGTGCATTACTCCACGTGGGAGGCCCGGTGCTACCGCTGCCGGGCGATGGGGCTCGTCCAGAGGGACTGCCCCTTGGCCCAGCAAGGAGGGGCATCCAGGACCCCCGAGCCCCGGCAGGGCACCAGCCCCATCATCGCCGGCACCCTTGGCTGCCCGGCGCCCGAAACCACCCCTCCTCCTTCCCAGTCCACCATTGCTCCCGCTCGGGCCTAAGGGGCACCTTCCCAACTATGCCCAGAGGAGCGGGAGAGTCCCGCCCCCGCTGCTTGCAATCTGGTAGGGCCTGTGGAGGAGAGTGCAGCAGGGACACTGCCGGGCATGGGAGAGGGCCCACCCCAAGGGGAATCTTCCCTCCCTTGTGCTCTCAAACCGTTATCCTCTCAGTCCCTGAGCCATCGCTTCTGCCCCCTGACACAACCCCTGCTAGCCAGCCCCCGGATGATGCCATGGAGGTCTGGGCCCTAGTCCAGGGGAAGCGGGGCAAGCGGAAAGCTTGAGCTCCGCTCCTCCCATCGGATGCGGAGGCCCCCCCGGAAGACCAGGAAGGGGGGCACCGATGCCAAGCCTTCCGCTTTACCCACGGGTGTGTTCCATCCACCGGTGCTGGCTGGGGAAGACGTGGCAGCACTGGAAGGCAGTATCTCCCCTCCATGGGAGTCCCTCCCCTCCGAGGGAGCCCCCATTGCCCTGGCGCCATCTGAAACCTCAGGGTCCCCGAGGCGACCATCGCATCAGGTGCCGGCGGTGAGAATTCCGGGGTGGCGGAAAATGATTTCCCGTCCATATATGAGGAGATCGAGGCCCTGGGTCTGACCCCGGTCACCCGGGGGGGGACGACCCTATGCCAGTGGGCCTCGATCTGGGCGACTTCACTCCAGCTCCCCTTTTCCCCATGCTCCCTCCCCCTAACCGTTGCTTCCGCTCCCATCTCCGAGGAGCCCCTGGACTCCTCCATCAACCCGGCTGCAGATGGCACCTCACTGAAGGCCACCGAGCCTGTTGAGGTGATGGCCAGTGCCATGCGGCCAGGACCCAAGCCACCAGGGGCACCCCTCATTGGTGAGGAGCAATCAACCTCCTTCCCAGGAGGGGGCCCTACAGAAGATAGTCCACCTCCTGATGCCGTGGCTGCCAAATCCACCATAGAGCCTGCGCCCAACATCACTGAGAGCCCTCTCCCCACCCAGAATCTCGCCTCTAACCCTGCCCCTGTCCCTATCCCATCCACCTCCCAAGATGTTATTGCCGCCCCGGGGCTGTCTCCTTCCCTTTTCCAATAGATGACCCCCCAGGGAGCGGCCTTTGTGTTTACCCATCCCGACTCACCAGGGGCTGCTATCCTCCCTCCGCTGCCCCCTATCGCCCCAGGGTTCAAGGCAGGCCTAGTGGCGGCAACCCATCAGGAGCCCCGTCGGGGGTCCATACCCTGTCTGCCCGTCTCGGTGGGCCATGGGGCTGTACCAAGGGCCCCAACAGGGAGTAACCAGGAGACCGTAACCCCACCCTCCCATGCGCTGCGAGAGAAGTTGCGGGAGTTTTTAGAAGACGTCCGTCGCTCCCGCAACAAAGTACTGCTTGCTCTCCAGCGATGGGGGGACTTTCATCAAATCCTCCAGGCCACAAGGGCCCTCATGGGGAAGGGTAAAAGGACCAGGAGGCAGGGTGCCACGGCCTACCAGCGGGTCCGCCTCTTCCGTGACTCCTTACTCACCTATGGGGTAGGTTATGGACTGTTGCGCGGCCCGTCGGGAGCCGCGAGCATCCCTGCTGGCGAGGATCCCCCGCAGCCCTCCTCATGGCACCTCTTACCATCGCAACATTGAACACCTGCGACTGTAGGATGGGTCTCCACAGATCCCAGGTGCTCTCCTTCCTTCGGGAGTGAGGGTACTCTGTGGTTTTCCTGCAGGAGACCCATACGGATCTGACCGCTGAAGACAGTTTGCGGCTGGATTGGGGGGACAGGGTCTACTTTAGCCATCTCACAGTTCGTACGGCTGGAGTGGCGACCCTGTTCTCCCCCGACCTACGGCCCGAGGTGCTGGGGGTCACCGAGGCTGTGCCGGGCCGCCTGCTGCACCTCCGGGTCCGCATGGAGGGGCTCGCAGTCAACCTCATTAACATCTATGCCCCCGGCAGCGAGCCCGGAGCAGCTGCAATTCTATCACCAGGCATCTGCCTTCCTCGGCACCTTGGATCCTCATGATTGCCTGGTCCTGGGAGGGGACTTTAACGTCACCCTTGAGAAGCGGGACCGCTCGGGGACCAAGCATAGTCTGGCCGCCACCGCCGTCCTCCAGGAGATAGTCGAACACCACTCCCTGCTGGACGTCTGGTGCGACCACCACCCGGATGACACTTCCACGTTCACCTTTGTCCGGGTGGAGGCCCATCAGTCGAGCCACTCCCGGTTGGACCGCATTTATTTATCACACTTCCATCTTTCACGAGCCCATTCCTCCAGCATCTGGCCAGCCCCATTTTCTGACCATAATTTAGCCACCGTGACGGCCTCCCTCTGCGTGGAGAGGCTGGGGCCGGCCTATTGGCATTTCAACAACAGCTTGCTGGAGGATGCAGGTTTTGTGGCGTTCTTCCAGGAGTTCTGGCTGGCCTGGCAAGTGCAGCGGCATGCCTTTCCCTTGGCGCGGCGGTGGTGGGACCTAGGGAAGGTGCGCACCTGGCTCTTCTGCCGTGACTACACCCGGGGCACCAGCTGACAGAGGGATGCGGCGATAGAGCAGTTGGAACAGGAGGTCTTAGAGCTGGAGAGGCATCTGGCCGCCAGCCCCAAGGATCCGCCCCTCTGCGGAGCGTGCTGGGAGAAGCAGGAGGAGCTCCGGGCCCTCAAGGACCATTGGGCCCGGGGTGCCTTTGTTCGATCCCGCATCCGTCTTCTTCGGGAGATGGATCGTAGCTCCCGCTTCTTTTAAGCCCTGGAGAAAAAGAGGGGGGCCAAGAAACATATCATCTGCCTTCTGGCAGAAGACGGCACCCCCCTCACGGATCCGGTGGAGATGTGCGGGAGGGCGAGAGCCTTCTACACAAGCCTTTTCTCCCCAGATCCGATCGATCCTAACGCTTGCAGAGTGCTCTGGGAGGAGCTCCCTATGGTCAGCGCGGGTGACCGAGACTGGCTAGAGTTGCCTCTCACTCTGGCCGAGTTCTCGGAAGCCCTCCGTCGCATGCCCACCAATAAATCTCCGGGTATGGATGGGCTGACCGTGGAGTTCTATCGCGTGTTCTGGGACTTAGTCCCCGTCTGGGCCGAGTCTTTGCAGAGCAAGGTCCTCCCTCTTTTGTGCAGGCGAGCCATGCTCGCCTTATTGCCGAAGAAGGGGGACCTCCGCGATTTACGAAATTGGCGTCCAGTGTCGCTCCTCAGCACAGACTACAAAGTTGTGGCAAAAGCAGTCTCGCTGCGGCTAGGGTCCATGCTGGCGGACGTAGTCCACCCAGACCAGACCTACACCATCCCGGGCCGCAGCATCTTCGACAACCTATATCTGATCTGGGACCTTTTGGAACTCATGTGTAGGGATGGTCTGTCATTCGCCCTCCTGTCCTTAGATCAGGAGAAGGCGTTCGACAGGGTGGATCATGGCTATCTCCTGAGCACTCTGCAAGTGTTTGGCTTCGGACCCCAGTTTGTGGCTTTTCTCCGGGCGCTATACGCCTCCGCAGAGTGTCTGGTCAGGCTCAACTGGACCCTGACTGAACCAGTCAGCTTCAGGCGAGGAGTACGGCAGGGGTGCCCCCTCTTGGGCCAACTTTACGCTCTGGCGATCGAGCCCTTCCTCTGTCTGCTCCGAAGGAGGTTGACAGGGTTGGTGCTGCGGGAGCCGGAGCTGCGGCTGGTCCTGTCAGCGTACGCTGATGACGTGGTCCTTGTGGTCCAAGACTCAGGCGACTTGGCGCGGGTGGAGGCTTGCCAGGCCATCTATTCGGCAGCCTCCTCCGCACGGGTCAACTGGGTCAAGAGCTCTGGCTTGGTGGTAGGGGACTGGTGGCAGGCGAGCTCCCTCCCACCCGCGCTTCAGGCCATCCGGTGGAGCACGGGTCCGCTGCTCTGTCTGGGCGTTTACCTTTCTGCCACACATCCCTCTCCGCTGGAGAACTGGCAGAATTTAGAGGGTGGGGTGATAGAGCGGCTCCGGAAATGGACAGGACTACTCCGGTGCCTCTCCCTTCGAGGGAGAGCGCAGGTGCTTAATCAACTAGTCTTGTCCATGCTCTAGTACCGGCTCAACACCCTGGTCCCAACTCCGGGTTTCCTGGCCAACCTCTGGACATCGATTCTGGAGTTCTTTTGGTCAGGACTGCACTGGGTCCCTGTAGGGGTTCTCCATCTACCCCTGGAGGAGGGAGGGCAGGGCCTGAAATGTCTGCTTACTCAGGTCCATATCTTCCGCCTCCAGGCCCTGCAGAGGCTCCTTTATGGTGCAAGTAGTCCGGCGTGGAGCATACTGGCGCACGCCTTTCTGCGCTGCTTCCGAGGGCTCCGATACGACTGGCAGCTCCTTTATGTCCGTCCGAGAGGTCTTCTGCGAGACCTCTCCGGGCTGCCGGTCTTCTACCAGGACCTCCTCCGGACCTGGAAACTCTTTTCAACGTCCAGGTTCATGGCGGCCACCGGGGGGGCAGATCTCCTCGCAGAGCCCCTGCTACACAACCCCCAGCTCCGTGTGCAGGTGGCAGAGTCCTGCTCATTGTGCCAGAGGTTGGTCCTGGCAGAAGTCACAAGAGTCGGAGACCTCCTGGACTATGACCGGGGAGACTCGCTGGATCCCCTGACGCTCGCTGAGCGCATGGGGCTCTCCAGACCTTGTACTCCCCGGCGCATACTTCAGGAGATGAAGGCCGCTTTGCTGCCCGCTGCTCGGGTTTATCTTGACCAGGTCTTGCACGAGGGCACGCCCCGCCCACCCTCTACCCCAGGCCCGCCGGACCTTTTAATTGGACCCCTGCCCCGTGGACCCAACCGACCCCTCACCCCTTCACTGTAAGCCAGCTGCACGAGATGCAGCTGGTCTGCTTTCAAACTGCACCAAGAAAACATCTATACACGCTCGTACTCCACACCCTTCACGCCCTCACCCTCGTGTCTTGCCCCGATACAAAACGGCAGGAACTCCTGCCACCTTTGGAGGGTGAGGAGCCCCGGTGGGCCAGCCTATATTCCACCTTAGTCCCGAGGCCCGCCGGGGATGTCAGTTGGTGGCTCCTTCACAGAGCCGTGAGCGCGGGCGTGTTCTTGGCGCAGTTCACCTCAATCCCAGACACCTCCCCTTTTGCGGCGTGAGGGAAACCCTGGCACACATATACCTGGAGCGTGCCAGGCTGCAGCCCCTATTCCAGCTCCTCACCAATATTTTATTATGCTTTTGGTTGCACTTTTCCCCTCACCTTCTTATTTATGCACTCCCTATCCATGGCCCCACAAAGTCACGGGATCTCTTGGTCAACCTCCTCCTGGCCCTAGCTAAAATGGCCATCTATAAAACCAGAGTGAGGAGGTTGGCCGATGGAGTCTCCTGTGACTGTGGGGCCTATTTCCGATCCTCAGTCCATTCACGTATCCGGGCAGAGTTCCTCTGGGCGGCATCCTCTGACTCCCTTGACGCCTTTGAGGAGCAGTGGGCACTGTCCGGGGTTCTCTGCTCGGTGTCCCCGTCCAGTTCCCTTCTTTTGACCCTTTGACCACACTCCTGTCCCTGTTATTTCCTTAGTTGTCCCACGGAATTTTTTGGCATCTAGGTCCTGTGGATCCCCCTTTTAGGCTGCGGGGGGATCCTTTAGCAGTGGATGGGCTTTGCCCGCCCACTTCCCGGATCCCAATAGGATTACTCTCCTATAGCCATCCGACCCTATCACAGTGCTCCTTTTGTATCTCGATCATCTAGGGACCCCACTGGTTGTTTAGCAGGCTTCCTGCTTCTGATGTACTTAAAAAACATTTTATCATGATCTTTGGAGTTTTTGGCTAGCTGTTCTTCAAACTCCTTTTTGGCTTTTCTTATTACATTTTACATGTCACAAGATACTGAAATCCATCTTAAACCTGGTGCTTTTCCATTTAGAAGGAAGGGTGGGAACTCAGAGAAAGACAAAGGATTCCCACCTTGTGCGAAAGATATAAGAGGGGGTGGAACAGAACAAAGATGGTTGCCAGTCATGAAAAATCCCCTAGTTATCACCTGAGCTGGAACTAACAAGAACTGTACCAGGGGAAAGGATTGTGCCGAGACTAGAAAGGAGTTTAGTCTGTGAAAGAAGCTTATTAAAACATCTCTGAGGGTGAGATTTACCTGTATAGAGTTTCTTAATGTAAAAGGCTTAGACTTGCATGTTTTATTTTGCATGGTACCTTACTTTGTTCTGTCTGTTATTACTTGGAACCACTTAAATCTTACTTTTTATACTTAATAAAATAAGTTTTGTTTATTAATTAACCCAAAGTAAGTGATTAATACCTGGGGGAGCAAACAGCTGTGCACATCTCTCTATCAGTGTTATAGAGGGCAGACAATTTATGAGTTTATCCTGTATAAGCTTTATACAGAGTAAAATGGATTTATTTGAGGTTTGGATCCCATTGGGAGCAAGGTGTCTGGATGCTGGAGATAAGTGACTTGCTGAGCAGTTATTGGTTAAAGTCTGCAACTTTGGGGGCGTGGACCAGACCTGAGTAGCTCAGTGAGGCAGGGTTTTGGAGTCCCAAGCTGGCAATGGAAAACGGGCTCAGAGGTAATTCCAGCACATCAGGTGACAGCCTCAAGGGGGTCTCTGTGATCGAAGCCGTCACACTTACCTATTCTTTTGTTTGTCCTGGAAACATTTGATTAATATGTTCAATGAGAGTCTTCAGTCAAAAGGAAAGCAAAGAGTAGGTGGCTGACAGAGGAAAGGGAAGTGAAATAGAGGGATCAAGGAGGTGTGGCTAGCAATTTAAAAGCTAAGAAGAGCAGGGCGTGGAGTTGAGGCACCCATGTTTGCTGTAGGCATAATGATGCAATGTTCTGAAGAAGGGCACAATCACAGAGCAGGGGTTTGGTTGCTGTACAATTATGGAGAAACAGAAGAAGAGTACAAGCTGGAAATAAGCATATAACTGTGGGTTAATAACTTTACTGCACTCTGATTAGCCAAGACAATTTTTTCAATACAATAAATCACCAATTTAATAAAACATTGTTCTTGTGTGGCCTGATCATGTGTTGCTGGTTACTTTGCAGTATAGAACCACATGATGCTTTTCTTCCGGAGATCTCAAAGCATTTTAGACAGATAGGTAGGTATTTATTAATCCCAGTATACAGACTGAACAATTGAAGCAAGCACCTGAGTCTACCCTAGCTTTTTGTCCCTAAAATTTCCCACAATTGCTATCACCAGTAAAGTTGTACCAGTTATAGCAACAGTGAAAAGCATAGGGAAACAAATAGCGTAGACAACGGCAGGATGCATTCAGTAAGTTAGTGGCAAAATTAAGGAAAAGAAAGAGTCTTGATTCTGTCTCCTAATATTATTTTTTTATTTCTTTTTTGAGTAGTGGTGGCACCTAGGAGCCCCAGTCCTGGACGAGGAACACACTGTACAAACAAGGAACAAAAAGATGGTATGTCAGGAGCAGGGGTGCCAGAACAGTGGGAGCCAAGGGGCCCTGGCTCCCCCACCAGCCGTAAACAAGTAACAGGTGGGCAGGGAATGGAGAGGAGCAAGCAGGGGGCAGGATCTTTGGGGGAAAGAGGTGGCACAGGAGTGAGGCCTTGGGGGAAGCGGTAGTGTGAGGGCTTGGGGAGAAGGGATGGTGTGGGGGCTGGGCCTCGGGGGAAGGGAAGGGGGAAAGGGACCACGGTTCAGGCACTGATGGGGAGGCCCCCCCTCACACTTTTAGGGACCTTCTACTGCTCCTACTCAGGAGTCCTTCAGAATCAGCGGTGGCATTTTATAAATATCTAATTTCTACTCAGAATTGGGATTTATGCAGAGGGATGGAGAGGTTTCTTATTCAGAGAGAGAAGCTGACTTTACTGGATCAGTTCACAGATTTTAAGGTCAAAGACAGGACCATCATGACCATAGTCTGACCTCCTGCACAATGCAGGCCAGAGATTTGTGCCAGTAATTCCTGCATCAAGCCCAATCATTTTTGGCTGAACTGAAGCATATCTTTTAGAAAGACGTCCAATCTTGATTTAAAGACTTGAGTGACGCATGGGAACCAACATTTAGGGAAAAATTTAGCTAGCATTTTACTGGTTTTGAAAATAATAATAAACTATTAAAGTAATTTGTGTTTGTGGTTCAGGGATTGGTCAAGAAAAAATAATAGCAAAGTTATGGGGTAGTTCTTTATTTTAAAAAAATATCCTACCATCATCCTGACATCTTTGCTTTATGTTGTATCTCTTTATCTCTCTCTTCATTCTTTTTAGATAGATGTTCCAGGATGGGATAGTCTTCCTCTGTGTTTGGATAGAACCTACCATATTTTGAGCACTGCTGCAATCAAAATAAAATAACAGATGGGACCACTAACAAGGGGAGCTAATTTTTAGAGTTTATATGTTTGACAGTTCAAATATCAAACTTTATGTCCTGATTCTGAAAATTGTTACATGTAGGGTGACCCTTGCTCCCACATGAAGCCCCACTGAATTTTAATATTCAGATTGTGAAACAGTATCTAATAATGCACAGCTTCCCGAACACTTTGTGTCAGAAGCATAACTGTGTCATGCATCATTAAGCGGACAGCCTGGCTTATAATTTATGAGGAATCTAAAAAGATGACGTAAAATACGTTTGTCATTATATTTTTATACATAGCTAAAGACCAATTCTCAGAAATTCTACTGTTATACATATATTTTTTTCCTTTTCCTGGCCAACCTTTAAGCATAAATTGGAGAATTAGGGAGCCAATTGTACAGACTGCAGAGCATTGTAGGGTTTTATGATAGACACTACTGTGTAAATTCAGCAAGGAGTCCTGGGCCACCTTATAGACTAACAGACATATTGGAGCATGAGCTTTCGTGGGTGAATACCAACTTCGTCAGATGCACGTAGTGGAAATTTCCAAAGGCAGGTATAAATATGCAAGAAAGAATCAGGCTAGGGATAACGAGGTTAGTTCAAGCAGGGAGGATGAAGCCCGCTTCTAGCAGTTGAGGTGTGTGTAAATACAGGTTATTAAAATCTGCCCTGATACTGCAATCAGATCTGTGCAGATAAACCCCTTGTTTCTCTGTCCACAGAACCCCATTAAAGCTAATAGGGCTGTTTGCACCCATTTGGATAAAACCGATTGCAGGATCCAGGCCTTGGACACTAAACTTTTCAGAATTGGGACACTGCTTTATTTTTTTTATTTGGGAATAAACTGCCATACACTTTTACAGCAATAGAGAAATACTTTAATGTTTTAGTACAATTATTATTATTTTTTCACTCTAGATACCTCTTCTCCCTTCAACACACTATTGTCGTAAGTGCCAGTTGTCCACCTGGCTACCATCCTCCACCTCAGAGGATCAGTAAGCAGGTATTTAGTTGGTGAATCGCTCTGATAACCCTCAAGCTCATAGATGTGAGATTTTTCCCAATCCTCGCTCTAGTACTGACTTGCTAGTTTGCTTTCCACGACATAAGGATTGAACGCTAGTAAGAAAGGCCCCATATACAGCAGAGAGGAGACATATGGTGTATACTTTACTGGTGTAGCAACAGAAGCTAAGATGGAGGGGGGGAAGGGGTAAATCACGACGTCTCCCTACAAATAACCCGCAACGTTTAGCTAGCACTCTACCAGGGGTGCTGCAGGAATAATTTTTACAGTGGGGGTGCTCAGAGTCTTTGAACCAAACTGTAAACCCTGTACATGATAGAAGCCACTTTAGCATAGGTTCCAGCACCTATGCACGCTACACAATGGGGCATGGCTGTGGTGACTCTAGGCCCAGTGGGCTTCTTTCTGCAATGGAGCAGGAAGGTTATTGCCATCACCTTTGGGATGTTTGCTAACGCTTATACTTGGCTCTGTAGTTCTAAAGCACCGTGGCCCGTTGCAGCGGAACGGCGGCGGCGGCGGCGGCGCAACAAGTACGGGCAGTAAATGCCGCCCAGCTGCCCATAGCAGGAGGAAACCAGTTCTGGGCGGCGACAGCAGCAGCACGCGGCAGCTTCCCTTCGCCTCAGCTCAATCACCTTCCACGGCCCTACTTTGCAACACGAGGGAGGGGGAGACCTTAACGCTGAGCTGTCAGACGGGACTCGTTTCTCGGCGGAATGATTCCAAACCCTACTCGGCTCCGGCGGCGGAGTGGCTCTGCGACCATTGAAGCGCCGCGCGCGGGGCAGTCGCAGTGCCTGGAGCTGGCTGGTGGCAGCAGTTTAGCGCCTTCCCTGGCTCTGCGCGCGCTCACTCCGGTCTGAGTCGCCTCCCGTCCCGACCCTTCTCGCCGCCGCGGACAAACCCCGCCGCCGCCTCCGTACTGGGCTGGGTCTGCGTCTCCGAACCGACTTCATCCGCAGCCTGGAAGCTCTCAATATGAACGGTGTCGTCTGCGCTGAGAGACACCAGGTACCTGGCTCCAGGGCCGGGGGCGAGGGAGGAGGCCCGGGGGGCAATGGGGCTGGGCTGGCGGTATCTTGCTCTGAGGCCGCGTCAGGCTGTGTGTGACTGATGGCCGGGCCAAGCGCGCGCGCGCGCGCGCGCGCGGCGCCATGTTGGAGCACCGCGTGTCGTAGCGCGGGCTGCACAGCCCCGCCCAGGCCGGCGCCTTCCTTCACCTGTAGCGTGGCGCGCGCGCGAATGGCAGATCCCGCCGCCGAGAGCAGGGGCCTAGCGCGCGAGCCGCGCCCGCCTTGTGGAGTCCCCCCGGTCACTGCCGCTCTCCGGGAGACGGGCACGTGGGTTCCGCGTGCTAGTGGGTCAGTTTCTGGGGGGGAGGAAAGAAGGATGGTGACTCTGAGGCTGGGCGCTGCCTTCCTCACCATCCTCAGACCCGTTCCCGCAGTTCTCCTTGACAAAGGAGACCGTGCGGCTAAAGCCACGCTAGCTGTGGGAGTTGCAATGAACGTCGTGTCGCACCCCCTCTGCGCTCCCTCTCCGCAGTGTGGCCGAGGGACGGGGATAGTCTCCCTCCCCCGGTGCTGCTTTTCTTCACGTCTCCACGTTGTCGGCTCCTGTTGCCAAGCCCATGGGATTGAACGGCGGCTGTTCCGAAGGGACTGTACGTTTTAGCCAATCTAGAGCTGGCTACATAATGCATGTTAAACAAGGAGACTGGGCTACAGTTCTTTTGTGGGGTGGAGGTGGGGGCTAGTGATTTAGGTGTCGTGGCCTGTCTTCTGGTTTCAGATAAAAAGATTCACACAACTAAAATTTAACTATTTAAAATGTGATGCCTTGTTGCAACTCTTTCATCCCTTTGTCCCATTTCCGAAGGGCTTGCTGGGAGAAGTAGACGTTGAGTACCATTAGTTCTCTAGAATCTTAGGTTTTGCATTTGAAAAAACTTAATGTTGCAATGATATTAAAAATATGAACTGTGCTGTCTTCATGAAATCTTGTCTAAACTAGGCTTGTGTCTGAAATTTCCCAGAGTTCAGTTCTACTGGTGGTAGCATGGCTAGAGGGCTTAATGTGAACCAGTGTGTCAGCTGGTGGGTAAAAAGAAAAGGAGTACTTGTGGCACCTTAGAGACTAACAAATTTATTTGAGCATAAGCTTTCGTGAGCTACAGCTCACTTCATCAGCTGCATTCAGTGGAAAATACAGTGGGGAGATTTATATACACACACACACACACAGAGAACATGAAACAATGGGTATTACCATACACACTGTAAGGGGAGTGATCACTTAAGATGAGCTATTACCAGCAGATAGGGAGAGTGGGGGAAAGGAAGAAAATCTTTTGTGGTGATAATCAAGGTGGGCCATTTCCAGCAGTTGACAAGAACGTCTGAGGAACAGTGAGGACTGCAGGGGGGGGAAATAACATGGGGAAATAGTTTTACTTTGTATAATGACCCATCCGCTCCCAGTCTCTATTCAAGCCTAAGTGAATTGTATCCAGTTAACCAGAGAGGCCAGTCGGAGAACACTTCAGTCTCTCTGGTCACTCGATTTACAGACCTGAGTGGCTATTCTTCAACAAAAAAACTTCAAAAACAGACTCCAAGGAGAGACTGCTGAATTGGAATTAATTTGCAAACTGGATACAATTAACTTAGGTTTGAACAGAGACTGGGAGTGGATGGGTCATTACACAAAGTAAAACTATTTCCCCATGTTATTCCCCCCCACCCTACCCCCCATTGTTCCTCAGACGTTCTTGTCAACTGCTGGAAATGGCCCACCTTGATTATCACCACAAGATTTTCTTCCTTCTCCCTACCTGCTGGTAATAGCTCATCTTAAGTGATCACTCTCCTTACAGCGTGTATGGTAGTACTCATTGTTTCATGGTGGGTGGGTGTGTGTGTGTAAATCTCCCCACTGTATTTTCCACTGAATGCATCCGATGAAGTGAGCTGTAGCTCATGAAAGCTTATGCTCAAATAAATTTTGTTAGTCTCTAAGGTGCCACAAGTACTCCTTTTCTTTTTGCGAATACAGACTAATACAGCTGCTACTCTGAAACCGATGGGTAATGATTTACTGGAGGGTAGCATGGGCAGAGAGGCTCATAAGATATTGAAGATCTTATTACACTGTAAAGCAAAGGAAAGCTTGCTCCCCTACTCCCTGCACATACTTTCCCTTCACTGTATTTTGTCAACCTTCGCAAACACACACATCCAAATTTATTATATAGGCTTGATACTTTGACTTGTTTGTTGTAAAAATGAGAGAGGGGTTTAAATATTTTTTGACTTCCTATAAGGGGTTGCTAAACTGGTGTAGAGGATACATTGCGGTATCTTAATCTCCATGTCCTCCGTATGTGCTCTGAGAAGTGATAGATGACGCAGATAAAACAACAGTGGCTAGTCTGCATTCCTGCTTTCTGCAGTTGCTATCATCAGCAAAGCTACCTCATTAGTAGGAATAGAATGAAATTTTAGAAAAAAGACAAGCGTATTCACCTATTGTCTGCAAAGTTCCAGTGTCTCAATTGCCTCTCATAATTTTCCCAAGGTGCAGTAAAGTGAAAACTGACCAGTTTTGTCAGTTTCACTTAGCAGCAATACAAACGTTAAAAAAAACAGGTCAATTGTAATTTGATGCAGTGTGGAAAAGCTGAGTGGTAGTAGAGGCAAACACTGGAGTTATTCACTAGGATGGAGGACCCTGAATATAGGCTGTGGAATGGTAGATATGTTGAGACACATCATCACCTCAATAATTGCAGTAGCCAGGAGGCTTGTGGATGGGGGAGATAGTGTGGTGTGAGAAAACAGTTCTTTCCAGCAGCTACTAGTGGGGGTGGGCTTCAGATGTCAGATACCTGCTAGCTGGGAGCTACAAAAGATGAAGCCTCCAGACACACACAGTACCATGTTGATTATATTAGCTGTCATAAGTTTAGATTTTGAAGCACAATATGCATCCTCGATGGAAAATTACTGTATTGGTGAGCTGCTGCAAGCAAGACAAATTTGACTGCTTCTTTTCCCAATAGCTTGAGGAGGGGGTATGACTTGGCTTTTATCTGGCCAGTACTCAGCTTACACGGGTTCTGGGAAATTTTACATATGAAAAAAGGGAGCGAGTATGAATGAGGGAGCAGGTGTATGGTAAGTCAAGTGAGAGTGATTATTGGAATAAATAGAGAGAGAACTGTGAGAGAAGTAGGAGAGACAGAAAATATAGAAGAGGTTTAGAGGACATGGTATCTAATGTGTACTCCTGAGGGCATTCTGTGCCAAAAAACTAAAAATTCTGCATGGAGTATTTTAAAATTTTGCAAATTTTATTTGTCAAATAAATGCGGAGGCTCCAGCATGGCACTGGAGAGCACAGGCCACTGGCTGCACAGAGGTGGGAGATCACTGTGCAGCTCCATCTCTTCTCCCCGCACCCCATCCCGGGGGACACAGACTCAGTGATGAGGCTGCACCCAACCCTGACACAGTGCAAGGACCAGGCCTGCCCCTTCTTGCCAGGTGCACTGGGTATAGGCAGGATCGATCCAAGTGTGGAGGGGCTTAGTGAGGTGGGATCCAGGTGTGAGTTTAAAGAGTTCTGTGTGGGGCAATCTGGGTGTGGGCAGCTCGGTGGGGGATCCAGGTGTGGGGAGGATCTGGATGCAGAGGGGCTTGTTGGGGGATTCTGGGTGTAACAGTAATGGGACTCTGCAGGGGGGTCCAGGTGAAGGTAGTTGGGGCTCAGTGAGGGGTGGGGTGGGGAGGATAGAGCTTGGCGGGGGGGTCCAGATGCTGGGGGAATGGGGATCGAGGTGCAGCTGGTTGGGTCTCGGTAGGATGGGGATCCGGTAGGTAGCTTGTTGGAGTGCTCCAGGTGCAGGGGAGTGGGTCTTGGTGGGGGGGTTCTGGGTGGGGGGGTGAGGCTTGGCGGGAGACTCTGGGTATGAAGGGGTCTGGATGTGTGCATGGGAAGAGAAAGTCCTGTCCTCCCCAACTCAGCCGGGAGTAGCAGCTGAGCCTGGCGCAGGGTAGGATCCACCATCCAGGGCTTCCCCAGTCCCGCACCTGCCCCACAGTGATTTATCTTTCTGCAGGCTGCCCTGGGATCCCAAAACATACTGCTGGGGAGGGTCGTATGACCGCTCTTGTAGCTTCCCTTTGCTTCTCCATTAGAAAGTCATTTTTCTGCCGGGAAGTAAAGAAATCTGTGGGGGACATAAATTCTGCACATGTGTAGTGGTGTAACATTCCACCAGGAGTAAATGTGGAGGGTGGAAAGAGGAAAAAAGGTAGCATGCTGAAAGCAATTTATTAAGAAGGAGGATATAATGACCTAATCTGGGTAAGAATTAAAACTGGAATAATTTCAGGAAAGAAAAGGTAAAACAAAATTTAAAATCTATTAAATAGAAGTTTGAGATATATTTTCAGCTAACAAATGTTATAGTAAATTCACTGACCCATTTTTCATTTGGTACTACAACTAAAGATTATGTGGTTATGTCACCTCCTTGTTACATTTTGTTGAAGACATTGTAGTCCTTAATGACCATTCCAAGATTTCTCTCTCTTTAGTAAATTGTGCTGCATACACAGGACTATACTCTCTGGTCTAGAGTGTGTTGCTATACCTTAAATACATTTTGTCCCTTTTTTAAACTTTCTTTACCTCAAATACAAATCCAGACATACAAAGGTGGCATTTATTGATCATTATAAAAAAAATGCGAGAGAGTTCAGCATAACTCAGGAAGGAAACTTTCTGTTCATGAAGACTTCAGGTTTTATATTCTAGTTTCTAAATAATGAATGGACTACAAGTAGACATAAGCGTGACCTAAATTTCTTGCAAAGTAGAACATGAAAAGCAAGAAAGCCTGCTGCAACTAAAAAGGTTTATTGGGTTAATTAAGTTCCTTTTTATTTGATCATAAAATCAAATTTTTGCTACAGGATTTTATCAAATTTTAAAATTTAAAGTCTTAATCCTACAAACACAAGTATGTGGGCCTGGCACAAAAAACAATGTTCTTTTGCTTTCCCCGCAATATTAAGGAAATGTAGTGTTCAGGGAAAGAGCTGATTGACAACAGTGAAGATTGGAAGAGTTTATTCCAGAAATAAAATTTAAAAAAAAAACAAACAAACCCCGACAAGCAAATGCAGTCCAGGTTTATTTACATTACCCTGTTGGTATATCTCATTGCTTTTCTACAGGACAAACTAAGTAATGTCTCTTTACCCATTCAGTCTATGGCACCTCTACAATTAAATGTCATTTATGATGGTGGTTTATATGTAGTGAACTCCTTTTCAGTAGAAACTGCATTAAGACTCAAATTTATTTCACATAAGACACCAGTTACTATAGAATTTGGCAAGATTTGAACCACAGACCTAGAAGCATAACACTATATTTTATTACTGAAGATTACTTATCTCGCAGGAGTGGGGGGCCTGCCTTTTGCAGGTTGTCAGACTAGATGATCCTAATGGTCCCTTCTGACCTTAATATCTATGAATCTATTAAGACATCTAGTTCTCCAAATTCCTTTCTATGCCCAACAAATATAATTATTTAAATAAACTGTTTTAAGAACAGTATCAAAATAATCTCCGTATAATTTTTTTAAAGCAGTCGAGTGTTTCTTTAAGTCTGATTTTAAATATTAAATTAAAATGAACTTTATTGGTTGTGGAAATTCAAAAGTCTACCTTTCTAAATGATGCAATGTATATGAGAAATGTTGACTTGCAAATTTAGATATTTACTCTTGTATTTATTAAATTTGTTCCATTGTTAAAGGATTCTAAATAAAGAGTTAAGTTTTTTTTATTTAACTATATAGCTTAAAGGGACATTTTGTAGTTGATTATTCATTCCACTTTCTGACAATGACAGAAATGCTGAAGTTCTGGAACAGTCTTCCAATAGGAATCTTGGAGAAAACAACTGAATTAGTTTTGAGAGAGCTGGACACATTTGAGTGTAATTGTATGATGGGGTTGCTTGTGGTGATAACGGCTAGGGCTCAACAGATTTATATTTTATGTTCCTAAAAGCTCATGCCTCAAAGTTTAGCTAGCTGCCTGCAGGGGTCAGGAAGGTATTTCCCCTCCCCCAAGTGTAGGAGGAGTTGTTGTTTTGTTTTTAAATCTTCCTCTGAAGCATCAGGGATGGCCACAGTTGAAGATGGGACATTTAGATAGGGAGGGCCAGGGCTCTCAGTTAGCACCAAGCATTCCTCCTCTGATGCTTGGCTGACTGGTTTTCTTGCATGATCAAAGGATCGCTGATCCCTGTCATGGTGTAGGGAGGGAATTTTCCCCCAGGTCAGATTGGTAGTGACCTTGGGGGTGGGGAGTGGAGGGTGTTTCTTCCTCTGCAGCATGTGGGTATGGTCACTTGCCAGCATTATCTTGTGGGTATATCTCACTTAATCATTGCCCTTCCATTGTGGGCACCTTGGACGCTGGTGAACCTGGGTCCATCCTATTCTCTTCCTGTGGCACATAATTGTATGCAGTGTAGTTGTAGCTGTGTCAGTCCTAGGATATTAGAGACACGAGGCTCGAAACGTGTATCTCTCCAACAGAAGTTGGTCCAATAGAAGATATTACCTCATCCATCTTGTGGTACATAATTGTTACTCTCCAGTGGGCTGTAATGCTTTGGTCTAATTTTGGTTGTTGGAATTAGTGTGTGGGTGCTCCGTGTGGTGGCCAGGAGGTCAGACGAAATGCTCTAGTGGTCCCTTTTGACCTTAAACTCTATGACCATTACTTTTTGCCAGCTGAGAATGTATTGAGGTCGCCATTAAAGAATGTGTGAGAGTACTTGGAACAAAATTTGTGAGGATAGATTATAGAGAAAAGTTAACTGTACAGTTAAACATTCTAGCCGTGGATTTGAAAGGGATATTAATTGCTTAATCTGAAACATAATACTGAAATTATTTTGTTTTATATTTAACTTTTGTTTGGTTGTTGCAGATTATGATGCATGATTATCACAGAAGAAATTCATGTCTATAGCTCTTAAGGACTTGATTACATCATTTGCAAGCCTGCTAGTTTTGGAATAGTCATTGCAGCTCACAGGACACAACCCGTCTGCCTGTACTTCAGCAAATTGTCTTCATATAAGAAGATATTAAAAGTGACGTGCTCTGATTTAACACGCCATTACTATTGGATTATTTAAGGTTTCCCAGTTATAAATTTACAGCAATATATTAGGTGAGTTAATGCTATTAATTAAATGTATATAAGATAACATAATTGTAGTTAGCAAATTTTTGTTCTGTTGCTGTAACAGGCAGACAACATAGTATTTGACTATAAATGAAAGTGCATCAAAGGAAGAAGCTTGTAATTAAGTGAAACTTATCATTAGTACGTTTATTTGGTAATTTACTCTAGTAAATGACTGAAGTAATTGGATTTACATCAGTGATTTACAGGTTTTTTTTTTAATATGTTTATCTTTCTTAGTACTAATCTTTATTCTAGTTTCCAGTCTGACCTTAAAATATGAAAAAAATTAAATCTTATGCTAATTACGTCTTTAATTGCAAACTAAAAATGCAAATTGTTCTGTAATAATAAATTAGAAATAGCATACTTCATGTTCTTTTCTGAAAAGTTGTTTGGGTAACTTTATAGCGTGGGATTTTCAAACGCGTGTTTAACACCTTCATTAGGCACTTCTGAAGTTACATCCTCATTTTCCTTGTCAATCCTACAGGCTTCTTTACATTTGAAGTCTTGTCAAACTCATCAAATAAGTTGTCACTTCAAGTACTATTCTGCCTCTGAGTTTCCCTGTCCTTTTTTGGTATTCTTGCAATCACACTTCTCTATTTCACCTATAGCTATGTGAACGACCCACACAAACAGAAGTGACTGATTTGACTGAGTCCAGGGAACCAGGGAAACTGACTACACATAAATTGCTGTCAAATGCACAAAGTAAACTGAAAAATAATTGTTCTCTATTCTGTTATAATAATCTTAGGGTTTCGCTACATGATGCTACAGTGCAAACTACAGGAGTAGGAACTGTAGGGCATTATTAACTGCCTGCGTAAACCCTGCTGCCTCAAACTAAGTTACCTGCTGTGCGTTAATATGACTAGATTAATATGCACTAGGTGCCTTTTTGTTTGTATCAGAAGAGTCCATGCAGGGCAGTTAGAAAGCTCTACAAATGAATTCATTCTCCTCTAGTTTGCGCACTGTGGTGCTATGTAGAGCAGACCATAGGCATTATTTATAAATAGGTAAAACTGCAGGTAGAAAAGACTTCTAACTTGATAGTGATCCTTTAAATATATGTTTGCTAATTGTTCAGGATGTTTCATTCTAATGTTATTACATAAAACTAAACTTTTTAAAGATTTTTTTTTGTACAGTTAAAAAATGTATATAAAGTAGGCCTTAAGAGTTTAAACAGAAGGTTGAAATCCTGGCACTTTTCAACTATGAATTTGCTTTCTTTGACCTCTGAAATGGTTATATTGTGCAGACCTAATGAACCATGCATGGCACGGAGTCCAGAGAACCAGTGGAAATTAGTTCAGATGAATATACAGCGCGAATCTTAGAATCATAGAAATTAGAGATGGAAAGGAGCGGTTATCCTCCCACTGCCAGTGCATTTTGTCCAGTCTAGTTTTAAATGGGTCACTGCTCTTTATTTTACTGACATCACACAAAGTGTCTATATATTTTGAAAGAGGGAGCTGGTAATGAGATAGTTTATATGCTTCGGTGTTGTGGATGTAAACTTTACAAATTGAAAGATGCTTTTTTTTTTTTTTTTTGACAGCCAAACCAACAGCAATATGATTCCTAATGGATATTTGATGTTTGAAGATGAAAACTTCATAGAGTCATCTGTTGCCAAATTAAATGCCTTGCGTAAAAGTGGTCAGTTCTGTGATGTTCGGCTTCAGGTAAGTTACAAAGTGTCTTCTGGGTGCAACATTTAAACAGTGCTCTTTGTTGTCTGTATACATTGATTCTGTGACTCTTAAGACTCTAGAATCTGATTTTCCATAGGATATAAATTCAAAGAAATATAGTTAAAAACCATATACTGATAGTTGAAAATGTAGCCGTTTAATTCATCTGGTGCAAATTGAAAAAGTATATTGATAAAGTAATTTTTCTAATATACATTGAGTTTTGATTTGTTATGAACAAGACTGCATAATACTTTGAATTATTGTAATGTACATTCTTAATTTTTTACTGTCCTCTCATGTATATGTTTTTAAAATAAAGGTATGTGGACATGAGATGTTGGCACATAGAGCAGTCCTAGCTTGCTGCAGTCCCTACCTGTTTGAAATCTTCAACAGTGATAGTGATTCTCATGGAGTGTCTCATGTTAAATTTGATGATCTCAATCCACAAGCCGTTGAAGTCTTATTAAATTATGCCTACACTGCTCAGTAAGTATTACTTTCCTAATAAGCAATAAGAGATAAATATTAATATTATTTGTTTTAGAATAACATCTAAATTTCTTTAATAGGTTGAAAGCTGATAAAGAGCTAGTAAAAGATGTATACTCTGCAGCAAAGAAGCTGAAGATGGAGAGAGTCAAGCAGGTATAATTTGCAGCTACTACAGTAGTCCTGTTATTAACCTTCGAGGGGCATTTAGAGTGTATATTTAGAGTGAAATGGACACTCAAGTGAGATTACACTGTGGAAAAGTGATTAAAAATGACTACTTGTCGCTCAGGCAATCTATTCTTTGTGTATTCAAAATCATATGTACTGATCTTTAGTGACAGAAAGGTGCTTACCACTTCCACACCTGTTAGCACTGTCGAGCCAAGATAACAGAAACGGATTCTGTACTTGTTTTATCACTAGAACTGTTGACTTAATTCCAGTCAGTTACACCCGTGCAAGCCCACTGAAGGCACTGAACTCGCAGAGAAGGCATAATTTGGCCTGAAGAACTGTAACTCGTATATAAATATGAATAATCCACATTGACTCTCAAATCCCTGGTTGCTGGCAGTCTGTTTGTAAACAACACATTTGATAGGGGAGACGGGCTATAATTTTTTTTAAGAATAAACAATATGAACCTTGATAGGTGCTTAGATAATATTATGTGGAGGCCATAAGTACTTAGGTAGATTTAACAAAACCACTAGAGATTGAAATGTTGCCTTCCTGAAAGAGTTGACCAGAAAATCTATATTATAAAACTATACTGTGCTCCCTTTCTGTGGTATCTTTCATATTAAGTGTTTGCCATATGTTAGAAAAGAAATGCAATATGCTACTAGTAAATTTGGGATATTACTCTATTTTTTTTTTAAAAGGTTTGTGGTGATTACTTGCTCTCTAAGATGGACGTTCAGAGCTGCATCTCTTACCGGAACTTCGCAAGTTGTATGGGAGACTCACGTTTGTTGAACAAGATTGATGGTTACATTCAGGAACATTTGTTGCAGATTTCAGAACAGGAGGAATTTCTCAAGCTTCCACGGTTAAAGGTTAGTAGCAATTTAAAGCTGTTTCTTTAATCCTGTAACACAATATACCTAGGTAAAAAAAACGAGTACTTGTGGCACCTTAGAGACTAACAAATTTATTTGAGCATAAGCTTTCGTGAGCTACAGCTCACTTCATCAGATGCATTCAGTGGAAAATACAGCGGGGAGATTTATATACACAGAGAACATGAAACAATGGATTTTACCATACACACTGTAAGGAGAGTGATCACTTAAGAGGAGCTATTACCAGCAGGAGAGCGGGGGTGAGGGGGAGAGAGAAAACCTTTTGTGGTGATGATCAAGGTGGGCCATTTCCAGCAGTTGACAAGAATGTCTGAGGAATGGGGCGGGGGAATAGTTTTACTTTGTGTAATGACCCATCCACTTCCAGTCTCTATTCAAGCCTAAGTTAATTGTATCCAGTTTGCAAATTAATTCCAATTCAGCAGTCTCTCCTTGGAGTCTGTTTTTGAAGTTTTTGTTGAAGAATAGCCACTCTTAGGTCTGTAATTTGCAAACTGGATACAATTAACTTAAGCTTGAATAGAGACTGGGAGTGGATGGGTCATTACACAAAAACTATTTCCCCATGTTATTCTTTCACCCCCCCACCCCGTTCCTCAGACATTCTTGTCAATTGCTGGAAATGGCCCACCTTGATTATCACCACAAAAGGGTTTCTCTCTCCCCCCTCCCACCCCGCTCTGCTGCTGGTAATAGCTCCTCTTAAGTGATCACTCTCCTTACAGTGTGTATGGTAAAACCCATTGTTTCATGTTCTCTGTGTATATAAATCTCCCCGCTGTATTTTCCACTGAATGCATCTGATGAAGTGAGCTGTAGCTCACGAAAGCTTATGCTCAAATAAATTTGTTAGTCTCTAAGGTGCCACAAGTCCTCCTTTTCTTTTTGTGAATACAGACTAACACGGCTGCTACTCCTAAACCTAGGTAATTAAGGTATGAGGGATAGAACATAAGAATGGCCCTACTGGGTCAGACCAAAGGTCCATCTAGCCCAGTATCCTGTCTTCTGATAGTGCCCAATGCCAGATGCCCCAGAGGGAATGAACAGAACAGGTGATCATCAAGTGATCCATTCCCTGTCGCTCATTCCCAGCTTCTGGGAAACAGGCTAGGGACACCGCCCCTGCACATACTGGCTAATAGCCATAGTAAGGTAACAGTAAAAATCACTGATTCCTTTTTCAATGGTGGAAACATTTCACATATGCTGAGTTTGCAGAGTAGTTTTCAAATTGTTTAACACTGTATGCTAGCATTTTATATAACATTTTTCTGTTAGAAGTCTTTATTAGATTATATTCATTGGTGGCATGATACTTGGCTGTGCATGATACATGCTGTCTTGTATTCTGAGAAGATTTTAGATATTAAGTCAAAATTAAAGGATGCAAAATTATCATTTCTGTTGCCAGGGTGTAGGAAAACAGCCAGGGGCTGACCCTCATTGGTGTAATAGTAAAGAGTAGCATATGTGTTCATTTTCAGTATGCAGAGCTAGAAAATTCTGTCCTGTTTTAATTTCTTTAGGAATAATTAACTTCAGTAAAATACTGACATGCTATAAACTATAATTTGTATGCAGTAGTGTAAGTTTGACACTAACTACTCTTTTTTATTTTTAACTCAAGCTTGAAGTAATGCTTGAAGACAATGTTGGATTGCCTAGCAATGGCAAATTATACACAAAGGTAATCAACTGGGTGCAGCACAGCATCTGGGAAAATGGAGACAGTCTGGAAGATCTAATGGAAGAGGTTAGTCTAAGAAAATGGGATTAAATAGTTTTAAAAAAATTAAACTTCTGTGACATGAAGGATGATCCCTTTTTTCTTTTTTTTTTCTTTTTTTTTTAAACCATGACCCTAAAGAATTTAAATTTTACTATAGGTACCCATAAGCTGAGAAACGGGGGGGGTGTCCAGGTGAGCTGAATGAACTGTTCAGTCTGGTCTTCTGCTTTCCTTTTTTGTTTTCCTCACTGTGTGCTGTTTAACAACTTCAAAGTGCATTTAACTTTGCTTTGGAAATGGGGAGGTGGTACTGAAACTTGCTGTAGATTCTTATATGTTTTCTTCCACAGGTTTTTTTGCTTGTTAATGAGAAGTAGGTAAAAGCTTCTAATGGTTGTTCCTCCCCATTGATTTATCTCCCCATAGGTTTATTAACAAAACTAGGATACCAAGGCTGAAGAACCAAGAAGAAACCTCAAGTGTATTGACACGTAATGAAGCAGCAGTCCTGCCCCAGTTCTCCTAAGAAAATCCGCTGTGGGCAGAGAACGATGATGATGATTTAATGGTGTTTACTTACTCCTTTACAGGATATCTTATTTTTAATGTTTTGTGTGTTGTTTAATGGCTTTACTCATGAATACAACTACTACACTGACACTGTGGGCAATTTTTTTAATATCTACATTTGATGGAAATCGTAGCAGAATTCTAAATTTTTAATTTGCTTGGAAAAATGAAGTTCACAAAACCTGTTGCTCATCATAAAATCTTTCCAGTTAGTTATTCCAGGCAAGGTAGATAATCAGAATACTTTTGTATAGGCAAAAGTACATGTTTATACTGTCAAATATATTCTCACATGTATGTTTCCCCTTTCAATAGTTATTTTTTAAACTGCTCTGATTTTCCCACTTGCAACTCAGGTGCCCTTGATTAATGTATTGCATTTGATAACAAATCATGGGCAACATTTTCTCCAGAACTTACATTTTTGCTCCCCTCTTCCAATTCCTTATTTTCCTTTTTAGAATCCAATCTTTGGCTTCACATGCCCCCTCCCCCTCCCTTTTTTTGGGGGGGGGGCGGGCACAGAAAGCATTGTGTTTGCAATTCAGAAAACTTGTTTGCAGGGAATAACGAGTGCTTGCATGAGATTGTGGATTTGTATAATTTATTCTGAAAGATAATGTACATTTTGTACTTGTGATATATATATTAGTTACTGTACTGGGAAATAATAGAAGTCCTTGAAAAATGAAGATTTCTTTCAAGCTGATAAATCAAGGATCCTTCAGCCGATATTTGAAGACTTTCACCATGACGTCTGCTTCCTTTTAATTTTGCCATTCTACTAGATTGAGATGAGATGACATGACGAGCTGTGCTGGAGAGGACCTTCTGGAGTTTGTGTAAATCTGCCTGTAGTTAAGTAGCTATGGAGACAGCAGCCACATGGGTATTCTGTTCCTGTTTTGCAGGTTCAAACGTTGTACTACTCAGCTGATCACAAGCTGCTTGATGGAAATCTACTAGATGGACAGGCTGAGGTGTGTGGCAGTGATGATGACCACATTCAGTTTGTGCAGGTACAAATTGCACATGGTCTGAGGTTTCATCAGGTACAAATTTGGTTAGAGCAATTTATAGCACACCTAAAATCTTGTGTACTATAGTAAAGGGAAGAAGCAGTATCTCGATGATTAATGCAGATGGGAAAACATTTTGCAGAAACAGCTGTGTTGGTATTGGCGGTTCACTTGCTTCATCTAGTTATTAACAGTACTAATTTCAGTGCTAAATGTGTGTTTTTAAAAACAAAACCCAGATTATCAAAGAACTGAAAAGATACAGAAGAGGGAGGCCAGTACAAGAGATTCTGTAATAGAAATATTGGAAAAATCAAATTTAATATTAATAGCTTGAGAAGGGTGTGGGAGTGTCTAGTTTACACAGTTCATATGGATTAGAAAATGTGGAGGGCATGACTGGAAAAGTAATTGGCTAAAAACAAGAGGGTGCAGACTGAATGTAAGAGGAGCGAGGCATTAAAGGAATTCTAGAGAAATTTCTCTGTGCAAAATCTAACAATGTGTAAGCATGGACTTGCAAAGTAGGCAGTAAATTCTTTTGATTGTAGGGCCAGATGGGTGATGTAATATATATTCAACTTTCATGTGTGTTTAAATTCAGGCATAAGTCACAAGTTAAATTGAATTTGGTGATTTAATCCTAGTTCTTATTTGTTCACATCCTTGAAAAAACAGACAACTTTGCATAATTATTAGTTTGAGCAAGAAGCAGAAGTATGGAATAGTTAAAGAGGTTTAAAGCCAGAGCAGAGGTATATTGGCAGAGTTGCGCAGGAAAGCATGTTCATTTGTCTTCAGCTATTGTGGTTAGTCTTTGATTTTATAAAAGCCAAGTTCATGAATCTTCCCACGTCTGTCTTCTCACCCTCCAAACTTTTTAACTAGCTCAAGAAAGGAACTTAAAAAGAAATGGATGGGCTGATAGACCCAAATAAGAGTTACTGTGTCCAAATTTGAATTGCCTCTAGTTCTCATATATTGAGTTTAAATGCAATTTTACTTTTTGATTTCTGAAATCATAGGAATGAGAATTGCAGACAGAAGCAATCTGGTTTTGGTAAAGTTTTTTTAGTAAACTTTAAAAATACCAGGTTTCAGAGTAGCAGCCGTGTTAGTCTGTATTCGCAAAAAGAAAAGGAGTACTTGTGGCACCTTAGAGACTAACAAATTTAAAAAAAATCCACTCTATACACAATACAAAATTTGTTAGTCTCTAAGGTGCCACAAGTACTCCTTTTCTTTTTTTAAAAAATACCTTTATGGTTGCATAGAGCATGGATTTTAAAAATGAAAACCTGTAAAGAGAAGAGTTGAGTAAATAAACCCCGTTTGCCTCAGTGGTATTTAATGATTCCATTGGATTAATTTTGTTCTGACTCAGTAGATCAAATATTTATTGGCAGTTCTCATACTTGGAAGCCAAGGACCAAAGTAAACTTCACTTTTTTTTTTTTAATTTGTAGAAACTAGGGCAAATGTTTAAATTGTGTACATCAATAATTTTTTTTAAGATACACTATCATGGAGGATTTAATTCAATCTTTAAAAATCCTCAAATAATTTAAGGGACATCCTTGTATACAAAAAGCTATAAAAAATGCCTTGGTGGGATTTAATACTTGAAACTGAAATAGTTTCACCATAATGGGGAGATGGGAAAGACGACCAGACCGGTTTTAGTTGAAATACAAAAATAAACATATTGTGGGGTCTCCTCAGAAACATATAACTTGTTGGGTAGTTGGTCTGTTACAACGTAAAGTAAAAGAGTGTTGGCAGATGACAGAGCCTTGCCATGCGATATATGGTTCAGTGCAGAGTATGGGAAATTCTTGGTGGAAAAGCTTATGGATAATCTTAGATTGGGAGCTAGTATTTTACAAATCTGGTTATCTTTTCTATAATATGAAAAACCATACAGTTCAAGGGTCCACACAGATGTTGTAAATTTCAGCTGTGGGGTTTTAGAACATTGTTACACTGAATTAATAGAATTGATAAATGTTGTACTTTTGCTCTTGACCTGGCTTCTACTTCAAACATTGTCAGTGATGTGATCTGAAATAATTTTTTTTTCCTTATCTGTTAAGTCTGAGAAATAAATAGTTTATAAAGTGAAATACTGAATAAACTATACTCGGGATGAGACTCAAGAAAATAACCCTTCCTTGCAAAGTATTAGCATAAAAAAAGTAAGATCAGAGAAATAACTATACAGGATCATAAAGACAACTGGAAGCCAAATCACAAACACTTAATTTAGATGAAAACACAAGAATGGCCATATTGGGTCAGACCAATGGTCCACCTGGTCCAGTATCCTGTCTTCCAACAGTGGCCAATGCCAGATGCTTCAGAAGGAATGAACAGAACAAGCCAGTTATTGAGTGATCCATCTCTGTCGTCCAGTCCCAGCAGTCAGTGGCTTAAGGCCATCCAGAGCATAGGCTTGTGTCCCTGACCATCTTGGCTAATAACCATTGATGAACCTGTCCTCCATTATCTTATCTAATTCTTTTTTGAACCCCATTATAGTTTTGGCCATCACAACATCCCCAGGCAATGGGTTCCACAGGTTGACTGTGTTGTGTAAAAGGGCTTCTAATCTGAGGAATAGGAATCTATTAAAAACCAATCAGAAATGGGCATTGTAGGCTTAGCCAAATTCTGAGAGAGTTTGAAAATGCATACTTCCATTTTATTAGGCCTGGCAAAAAGGTGGGTTGTTTGGGGTTTTTTTGTTTTTTAATCTGGAAGATACAGGAAGTGTGAAAACCCTTTGTCCAGTGAAAAGTGCATGCTTGACTTCTAAAAAGGAGTTCAGAGGCATATGATTTCTAAGGCTGAGTCTGTGATAGAGGCTCAAGTAGTGGTATGAGATGAAATAAATACTAAGGTGGGAGTAAATCAACTTAAGTGTTTTAATTATGTAAGCAATTCTATTTAAAATTTAGGTGTGCTATAAATAATGCTTCAGAGATGGAAACGATCAAGCATTTTCCTCAATTGCGTGGATTAGTTTAGAGAAGTAAAGGTAGATCAAGGTGTGGTCTCTGGCTAGGGTTCTGTAGCTGCCTTTTGATTTTGCAGAAAAAGCAACCACGTGAGAACGATCACAAGCAGATAAGTAGCAGTTCCTCTGGAAGCTTTTCTTCTCCAAATGCTACTGTACAGAGTCCTAAACATGAATGGAAAATCGTTGCCTCCGAAAAGACTTCAAGTAAGTGTCTATGCTTTTTTTGTTTAGGGTTTTCCCTGTTGCTCATAATCATAGCATCTGAGCACCTTCCATATGTTAATGAATTTCCTTCAATACCTCTATGGGATAGGGAAGTATTGTCCCCATTTTACTGGTAGAGAACCAGTTAAAGTGAATTGCCTACAGTCACTCAGGTCTGTAGCACAGCTGAGATCAAAGCCCAGATATTTTGAGGCCAAGGATGGAACATTCTGGTGAATTGTGAGGAAGGTGGACAAGTGCATTATTTATGAGTGAACCATGAACAGGAGTTATTTTGTGCCCGGGGAGGGGGGGAAGACTTTGGCCTAAAATGTTTTCATTGATTTATAGGGTTTTTTTTAGGTAGAATCTTAATTGAGTAGTCTGATACAGTGCATCTGTATAACTGGAGTGAATTTGGAGTCTGTAAATCTCAACTGTATTAATATTTTAGAATCTCCAGCCTTGTTAGGGTTAAAGTATAGGCTTAAATTTGGAAGCCACTAGTTAGTATTTTAAATATAGAAAAGTTTTTAAATTGTTTTTCAGGTAATACCTACCTGTGTCTTGCTGTTTTGGATGGTGTGTTCTGTGTGATTTTTCTTCATGGGCGTAACAGCCCTCAGAGCTCTCCAACTAGTACTCCACGACTGCTGAAGAGCATGAGTTTTGAGATTCAACCAGATGATCTTATAGAAAAGCCCCTGTCTCCAATGCAGTATGCTCGATCTGGGTTGGGAACAGCAGAACTTAATGGCAAGCTAATAGCTGCAGGTAAAAATACCAATAAAATAATTAAAGCCAAAACTTGTTTGGATTGAACCATGTCTAATATACAGTACCTTCCATAACTAAGTGATCTGAACAAGGTTCAGAGATTCTATGCTAACTTTAATGAAGCTAGTAAACAATGTTTAAGACTTACTTTGATTCCCAATAAAATCCTTGCATGTGATTTCTTGTGGCTTACTGTTAGGTGGTTATAACAGAGAGGAATGTCTGCGCACGGTAGAGTGCTATGATCCACGAAAGGACCGTTGGACTTTTATCGCACCTATGAGAACACCAAGAGCCCGATTCCAGATGGCAGTTCTAATGGTATGTGCTGTGCAAAGAGCAGATAAAAGCATTTTCTTGTGATGTATAAATGCCCATGTAGATTATTTGGATTGTGTGAGAGAAAGTAAGGATGGGACAAACAGATTTAGATCTAAAATGTCCACAAATCCACTCAAAGATATTCAGAATTTCTGGATAGTGTTTCAAAAAGAAACAAATTTCAAAAAACAAAAATTACAGCTATGCAGAGGATATTATGATTTCATGCTCCATCTGCCAAGTGGGACAGTTAGTGTTTCGGTATTCAAAAGCAGCCAATTCTATAGGTTTGGCCAGGAGGGATTTTATTTGCTTATATGGGAATTAGTAAAGAAAGCACAGTATTGTCTAACACTTTCTCAGTTTGACTAATAATTAAATAGAGGGGTTTAAACTGTGTCCATTAGAACACGGTGTGCTGAGGAGAGCTGACCCTAGAGACTTCTGGAAATAGTTCTGTCAAGTATTCATTTTTCCTCATTTGCAGTGTCCTCCTTGGTAGCTCCAGCCTTTGAGGAGGTTGTTCAGCAATGATAAAAATATCGTTCAATTACAGATGCAGAGATCCCTGACAATGCAGAAAGACCGTTTTTCTTAACTTAAGTTTCAGTAATAAATGCTGATACACTAGTCATGTTTGATATCTGGTTACATCTCTGGGGTTGTATCTTGAAAAAACTGGATTTGTCAATCCTTAAAAGAAACATACAGGTTCACAGTAAACTACATCATATTTAACTGATAACTTAATTGTTCTTGTACATCAGGACTTCCCCTTGCAATTTCTGTTGCTAGCAGTTGAGTAATTGTAATTAATACCAGTGAATTGCTATGGAACAAAATTAATTTCAATTCACATATGAAAGTGGTTTTTTCTTTCACTTAGGGACAGCTGTATGTTGTAGGGGGGTCAAATGGCCACTCTGATGACTTGAGTTGTGGGGAAATGTATGATCCAGAAATAGATGACTGGACTCCTGTTCCAGAACTGAGAACCAGTCGTTGCAATGCAGGTAATGGCTGTTTTGTTGACTGTGGCTGTTTAGTTCCTTACTAATTTATTAGATGATAATCACTTTTATTTATATACAAAACAGGAGTATGTGCTTTGAATGGTAAGCTGTACGTTGTTGGTGGCTCAGATCCTTATGGGCGGAAGGGACTGAAAAATTGTGATGTGTTTGATCCTATAACAAAATCTTGGACAAGCTGTGCTCCACTTAACATTCGTAAGTTTGTTACGCTGTTTTAAAGGAGATTTTTAATGTTGCTGCCTATGTGCATATTTTATTTCTAATAAAAAAGGTAGCTGCCATGCACTAGCAAGCGTGTATTGCTAAAGTCTTAGGAGTGATGGGTTTGTGGTTTTTTGGGGTCTGGATATAACTGGCTTCTGATTTGTAGGTAGACATCAGTCTGCAGTATGTGAGCTAAGTGGATATTTATATATAATTGGAGGAGCAGAGTCCTGGAATTGTCTGAACAGTGTAGAGCGTTACAATTCAGAGAATGACACCTGGATGCTGATTGCACCTATGAATGTGGCTAGGCGTGGAGCTGGAGTGGCTGTTCATGATGGTAAGTTTCATATGTTTCAGCCAGTTAAGCAAAGGGGGAGGCGGGGGGAGAGGGAAGAAATATTCCACATGCTTCCTTGGCTTGATTTTTATAAAGGACTTCAGACAATGGAAGTTGTATCTAGTGAAATATAATCATACATTATCTAGATAAACAACATTCGAACGCTAATGGGAAACTGTTATGGAAGTAATTCTGAAAAGTACAGAAAACAGTTTTGGTAACCAAGAGAGCACAAGTAGTTTGGTGGTATCGGGAATACACAAAACCCCTTTTCCTAGAGTTCAACCTCCCTTCATGTTGACTTACTTTAATTTATTTTTCACAAATGTACACAAGTAGTTCATGAAGTAGAGGCTTATAGAACATAAGAGATTAACCTTATCATTCCCTTTTAAATAGGAAAACTCTTTGTTGGTGGAGGCTTTGATGGTTCTCGTGCTGTCAGTTGTGTGGAGATGTATGACCCTGCTAAAAATGAATGGAAGATGATGGGAAACATGACTACTCCAAGAAGCAATGCTGGTATTGCAGCTGTGGCAAACACCATTTATGCAGTTGGAGGATTTGATGGCAATGAATTCCTGAATACAGTTGAAATCTACAACCCAGAGTCAAATGAATGGAGCCAATATACAAAACCTTACAAATTTTAGTGCCCCCTGGTAAACTAACAGGCTTAGTGATGTAATTGTGTTTTAGTAGAGGTACATGTCAGTAGGGTAGCGGAGGGTATAGAAGTTGCCAACAGCAACACAAAGCTTTTGCATATTGCATACTATTAATGTGCTGTATATACTTTTTTTTTTTTTTTTGGAAAGATGAAGGGTGTTGTGTATTTTTGGATTTTGTTAGATTTTGGAAACTGATAATATTGTAAGAGAAATTAACTGATTGGGCATATCATTTCAAGAGCTTCCCCCCCAATGTTTGTTTTGCCAATTTGCACATTTTTTCCCTTTAGAATGTGTGTTTGGGGTAGGAAGAATAGGGTTTTTGGTTATAGACAGTTGGTTTTTCAGGCTCCCCCCACACCCCAGTAACTGGAACAGTCTGTAACAAGAAGCCTTATTTAACATATACAATGCTTTTTTTTATTAAAGTTGACATGCCTGCCACTCCTTAACCTTTTATGATTGTCTTTTTATAACTTTTTATATACTCAGCAGAATATTACCTGTTGAAGTGAAAGTGGCAGATACTTATTGAGGCAGAGAGACAATCTTGGCGTTCATAGAGATGGAGTGGGATATTTAATTTGCCACTGTACATGAGCATCTAAGCTTTTGCCTCTGCTACAATATTGTACTTTAGTATGCAACACTGATCATTAAATTTGAATGGTGTTTCTGAACATAACTGAATTTTTATTTAAAAATCATTTTAGCTCCAAATATTTTGACACCTGTTGAAGGTGCTTTCTGTACAGCAGTTTTATTACAAGGGTTGAGCTAATATTTGTAAAACCTGAAGTGTTCATGGTTTTAGAATATTACCAGTGGGTGATGAAAACATTTCTTAAAAGGGTATTTATTTTTCTAATAGTGCAAGCTGACAAATGTGCTATAATATGAATTGTACTTAATTTGTTTCATAAGCACTCAGTATTTGATTCATTTTCTCTTCATATGTAAAAGTGTTGGTTGGGATGACCTTGGTGTCTAATGTGTAGTGCTGCACATCTAACTTTCTCAGTGCCAAACTTAGCACTTAATGCTTGCTGCTGATGCAAACATATTAAAAGGTACCTTTCAGGAAATCCTTGCACCACAGAATTACTATCAATGTTGTAGTTGTGGCTTTGTTCACAGGTCACTAACAAGTTTTATTTAAAAGATAAATCCTCCTGCAACAAAAATGGAAGTGAACCTGCCCACTAAAAGCAAAATTTTAGGATTGCCTAGAGCAGTGATATTCAGGCCTCCGCAGCCAAATTAGCCATCAGCAATACCCAAAAGTGTCTCAGTAGTGAGTTTGTTACATTTACTATTTTTATTTATATATTTTTCTCACAGCAAAATGACTGACAGGTTTTCTACAATTGGTTAATACTGAACTTAATGTGGCTCATTCAGCATTATTCTAAAGCATAGCACTTTCAAATCTAGGTAACAAGTTTTTCTAGCTGCATTTTCAAGTTCTGATCCATACAACTAAATTAGTCTAGGCTTAGGTCTAATGTTCCACGGTGAGCACCACCAGCTTTTGTCAGTCTTACACCTTTCCAACACTGTACAGCAATGATACTACAGCACACTAGAATTAACTGGTGGAATATTTGAGAGGTGGATCCAGATGTCAATGCCCATGAACTGAACATTGCTTAGGTATTGTTGGCTAATGACAGACCTTCATCTATATTAAATTAGTTTTAGTAACTGGTCAGAAAATAACTAAGAGCTATCTTTAACTTTTAGCAGGTCTGGAAAAAAAAACACATGTAAAACACATTCTGTGATGCATTCCTGACACTACCAAGTTTTACTGCTGCCCTGAAGAATGAAATTGTCAGTGTTTGAGGACAACAGCATTGACAGCATGTCATGAACAATCCTGAATTTTTTACCCTAAGCATACTGGATACACATTAGAACAATCAGAATAGGGCAGCAAGGTATTTTTAAAAACATTTTTCTGCAACTCAGAGCCTGTACTGTGGCAGCTTCTGAGACGTTTGTGAATTCAGTACATAGAATACAAGAAGATGAACAAAAGAAACCTTTCCCCCTTAGGGTGGTAGAATTTGCTTACCAAACTTACTTTATCAAGACCTGAATAAAATTTCATCCTGCTCTTTTCTATGAGATTGGACACATTTGCATCTACATAAAGTGAAGATAGGGCTGTTCAAAATAGCACAATTTGTTAAGGAGTTATACTTCCAATAAAGCTGTTAAAAAAAATCAAACGAAATAGTTTTACAGGTATCTCTGGTCTTTGTACAAGCAAATAGGTAGAAGTATTTTAACTAGCTGTAGAGAAACTGAATAGCTGTGAACTGTTTCAGGAAACAATCAGGTTATAATTATATTCCAACAGCAAAGTGTGCAACTTGAACAGCAGCAAGGGAAATCATTTGAAGGTGCCCAGCAGTAGAAAAGAAGTTCCTTTATAGATAAAGGTAGGTTGAAAAGGTGTACGTGTGTTTTGGGTTTTTTCAGATAACTTTAGGTAAAAACCACCCAAATTTCTACTGTAAGGGACAGGACAAATAGAATTACTAATCACTTATGGGTAAATAAACCCAGTTAATTTAGAGAGGAAGCAATTTTTAGGCAGTTTGTTAGTACCTGTTTAACTCATACACCTAAGAAACACTAAGATCTCACCTACACCTTTGCTTAAGGACAGGAAATTCTCAGCCCTTTGCTGTATGTACAGGTCTGAGTAGTACTAAGTTGATCACTGAACTATCTTTCTAAATTGGAGACATCTATTTTTCCTCCATTTTGCCTGTCATGTTTTAGGCAGACGGAAAATTTTTTCCCCCCCAGGCTTGGACTTAGTGTTTGAGCACAATAGCTTTTGTTGATTTGGTCTTGAACCACTGTTTTGCACCACACTGGTTTCTTTTTGTTTGTGATAGAAGGGAGGTGTTTATAGGGTGGTCTTCTATACTATACAAAAACATGCTTTATTTTTTGCACTTTTAAATTAAAGTGGTCCAAATAGTTGATGTATGCTAAGTGTTCATCTCTGGAAGATGAGATTCAACATGAATGCCAACACTTAATGTTGCTGGTGGACTCTGTTGCTATCTGAGGGGGGGGTGGAGGGGCATTTAATTCAGGGAGTAGATTCGAGTGTAAATTGAACAGCACAGAGAAAAACGACTAGATGTTGGGTGCTCTAACAAAAGTTTTCCATTTTATTTTTAAAAAAGACGATTTAAGGTAGGGGAAGTTCAAGGGGGGAGAGAACACTAACTCAAAACCTGAATTTGATTGTAGTATCATAACCAGCCCCTATTTTTGGCCTCCATGTGGACAGATGCATTGCATTGTGTAATAGTGTATTCCAGCTGTGCCAGTTGGCAACATCCAACTGTTAACCTCTCTCTAGAAGGAAAAGAAAAGATTTATATTAAACCAATCTGTCAGCAGTCAATAACTTATAAAATGTCTATTTCGAGAGCAAAGCTGCATATTGTTATCCAAAGTGTTTTAATTTTTAAAAGTAACATGGTATTTTCAGAGAGGCTGTGCACCCAATCTTTCTGAACAGTGGGAGCGGAAGACGCTTGACATCTGCCAAAAGTGCCATCCTTTATCTACATATTGTCAATCTTTCAAGTAGTAATATTAGTGAGTTTCAAAATAAGCTAAATATTCCTATCCCCAGCTGCATGCTGCAAGAACAGAAATCACTATCACCATATTTATGGACTTAACATTTACCTAGACAGTCATGTACATGGAATAAAGTTGCCAAATGTATGCAATTGAAACTACATATTTGATTTTAAAAGCTCTTTTCCACTGAAGCTGTTTTTGAATTAAAACAATTCATGTAAATTCCACAAGTCACCTTTTCCTTTACTTTTGATTCTCTTTTCAATTTTTCCTAAGATTGCCTCATAACAGCCCCATTTCCACAAGGAATTTAAAATTAACGGCTTAAGTATGTGAGCAGTATCAGACTTCACTGAGACTACTTGTACGCATGAAATTAGGCACGGTACCTTAACGAATTAGATCCTATTTGCTGTGTTTTCCTACAGTAAACATCTCAGTTTTTATGGTAACCTCATCTGAGATAATTGGAAAGTTTATAAAAGTTGATCATTCTTGTCCCTGATGCTCAACTGCAGCAAAAGAGCATACAGTGGAACTTAGCTGCCTATTCATTAGAGCAAGGGTTCTCAAACTTCATTACACCGTGACACCCCCCTTCTAACAAAAATTACTTCACAACCCCAGGGAGGGGGAACTGAAGCCTGAACCTGCTCAAGGCCCACTGCCGGGGGGGGGGGGGGGCAAAATCTGATCCTCTCCGCTCTGGGGAGCCAAAGCTGAAGCTCGGGAGCTTCAGCCCCAGGCAAGGGGCCTGTAACCTGAGCCCTGTCTTACAGGACTGAAGCCCTTGGGCTTCAGCCCCCAGCAAGTCTAAGCCAGACCTGGTGACGCCATTCAAAAGGTGATCATGACCCACTTTGGGGTCCCAACTCACAGTTTGAGAACCGCTGCACTAGAACTACTGGAGCTAGAAGCTGTCCTGTTGCACTGATGCTACAGACAAATCTGTGACCTTATTTTGCCCTCTCAGTCTAGAAAATAAAATAAGTGGAGTGTGTATTTTCTCAAATTAGGCATTTAAACTTTCATGGGATTCTGTTAGTACAATCATTAGCATTTAGTTTAGACATGGCTTAATACTGCTCATTCAGAGTACAGGTACTGTATGACTTGTACTGTGTTTCTGAACACAGGACCGATTTTAGTGTTAACCAATGATCGTTCAAAATTTGTTTTGTTTCACTTTTTTTTTTGTTTTTTTAAATTGTAGCTCATGTAGATGAAAGAGAACCCTGTTATACCACCTCCTTAACACTGTACACAAGCAATACATACAATGAGGCAGATAGTCAACTGGTGAAAATTGTAGAAGTTCTATTGTCAGTTTACAGCAGTTGAGGATCTGCTCCAATGGGTATCAAACCCTAACCATTACCCAGATACCTGCAGCAATCAGAGTAACTTCTATTTTAAACAACACGCTGAGTATGCAGAGTGGCAACTGCTGAGTTTTAATTTAAAATGGTATCCATTGCATGCGTGCACACACACACACACACACACACACACACACACACACACACACGCTGTTCAAACTATGAGTAGACCCCTTGTCTGAGAAAGGTAATACATTTTTAGAGGAGAGAATAAATAAAGCCACCTTCCAAATTGCCTGATTTCCAATTTTTGTTAAAAAAAAGAGAGAGAGGAAGAGAGAGTCTGAATACACATTTGATGTGGCTGTAAAAAAAAAAAAGTCAACGAGTTTCATAATTTTTACTGAGGTAGCCCCTGCTTCCCCCTCCCCTGGGGTTTCACAAAACTGCACAGAGATGCTCTTTTAAACTTCATTCGAACAGCTAAACCTTTCCTAAGGAAGCTAGCTATTTTGCTAGATCTGATATCAGTATGTCTTAAGTTTTCTTTCTAACTTGATCTTGTGTTGGTATTAAGTGGTAGATCTCATTCTGTTTTGGCTTCACGTCACCATTAAAGCTGGCAAATACTGAAACAAAAAACCCACAGTATATTCAAAAATGTATTATGCTGCACTACTGGAAGAATTAAGACTCAAAGCAAATTAAAATAATCTTATCACATTTACCAGCAGGAATATCCATAGAAATAGCTAACAGTAACAAGCTATTACTGATTCTCACAGATTTTAAGTTCATGCTAGTGAGAATTTGCCCTGCGCAAGGGGATACTAAGATACTGAGCCAACTGGGAACAGGAGCACATTATAGGTCCTTTGTATCCAGTCAAAACAGCTCATACTTGTAACAAATTGCCACAATTGAGTTACAGACCAAGAATTGTTTGAAGAAGTAACTCAGCAAATAATTTTGAGCAGATTGTAACTTCTCAACAGAATATGTGAACAGACAAATATAAATATATTTGTTGAACAACATTCCTTATGAATTACTTGCTCCATTCTAACTGGGAATGTCAATGCTCACAGACAACTCATGGAACCAATTTTTGCAAGTCTTAAAATGCATATGGGCAGAGGAAGTTACAATTACCTAGATGGCAGATGCATAATTTAAAAAGACTAGGCTACAAAGAGAACTAGAGATAATCATAGAATATCAGGGTTGGAAGGGACCTCTGGAGGTCATCTTGTCCAACCCCCTGCTCAAAGCAGGGCCAATCCCCAACTAAATCATCCCAGCCAGGGCTCTGTCAAGCCTGACTCTAAAAACTTCTAAGGAAGGAGATTCCACCACCTCCCTAGGTAACGCATTCCAGTGTTTCACCACCCTCCTAGTGAAAAAGTTTTTCCTAATATCTAACCTAAACCTCCCCCACTGCAACTAGAGACCATTACACCTTGTTCTGTCATCTGCTACCACTAAGAACAGTCTAGATCCATCCTCTTTGGAACCCCCTTTCAGGTAGTTGAAAGCAGCTATCAAATCCCCCCTCATTCTACTCTTCCGCTGACTAAACAATCCCAGTTCCCTCAGCCTCCCCTCATAAGTCATGTTGTTCCTGTTCCCTAATCATTTTTGTTGCCCTCCGTTGGACGTTTTCCAATTTTTCCACATCCTCCTTCTTGTGTGGAGCCCAAAACTGGACACAGTAGGCAGGCAATGCTTCTACTTATACAGCCCAAAATGCCATTGGCCTTCTTGGCAACAAGGGCACACTGTTGACTCATATCCAGCTTCTCATCCACTGTAACCCCTAGGTCCTTTTCTGCAGAACTGCTGCCGAGCCTTTCGGTCCCTAGTCTGTAACGGAGCATGGGATTCTTCCGTCCTAAGTGCAGGACTCTGCACTTGTCCTTGTTGAACCTCATCAGATTTCTTTTGGCCCAATCCTCTAATTTGTCTAGGTCCCTCTGTATCCTATCCCTACCCTCCAGCATATTTATTAATTACTATAAATCTTCTAAAATGACGGAGCCACATAGAAATTCTATACAAATATCTCTGTGGTAACCACCCTGCAACACAGCATACAGTCGCCGCCCCTACCTTTAAGTAAGTCTCAGTTGCTCTGGCTGTTGTCCATGAAGCTATTTTGACTTATTACACTGGCTTTGTCATAGCGTTGAAAAAAAAATTAAGTAATAATAGTTGGACAAAACAATTTACAATAGACGTTTTATCATGAAGTATGTTGCAGTTGGCACTGAATCTGTTAGATCTACATCCATTGCAATTATGTGCAGCATTAAAAATCTAACACCTATTGGCATTTCAGTCCCAATACCACCGTCTATCCAGGCAACGCTTGATATGAATTTAGTGTGCATTTTGCCCAAGTAAGGATTTCAGCAGTATGTTCTTGATGCCAAGGGGTTCTAATGCAGTGGTCTCCAAACTTTTTGGATCGCGTACCCCCAGGCCAGCTCTAGGGAAGTGCAAAAAAAAAAAAAAAAAAAAAAAAAAAAAAAAAAGGGAAGAAGAAGAGATGCCGCCAAAGAATCAAAGGTGCGGGAGCGCTGCAACCGCTGTGCCAGCAGCGCTCCTTGGGCGGCACGCCTCCTGCCGCGCACCCCCAGGGATGGTCTTGCTCACCCCACTTTCGAGACCACTGTTCTAATGCACAGATATGTAATGCCTCTGAAAAGCAGAGCGGAAACAGTCTGGCAAAAAGTCAAACTGTCACAAGTAATGCTGAGATGGTCCAAAACTATTGCTAGTCCTACCATTCAGTCAAGACCCCGTTTGTATTTGAACGGTTAGGTTTTTATTTCCTATCAACACTTTGCTCAGCTATTGAGACTTTTTCTAGCTACAGAAATACATTCCTTTCATCTGTTTGTGAATTGATATTTTACAGCTATTTAAATAATGGTCACTTAGTGTCATGCCAGAAGTGGCTCCACTGCTGTCAGTGGATGAAGTTCTCACTGGTTTATAAATGGAGCAATCAGTTTGGTAATAATGGCAGTATATACATTTCAAATATCATTAATGAAGGAAAGATAGCCTTTGGAGACAGTCTAACTAATACTTGTACATTTGGATTCAGTCACTGCAGTAATTGAATAACTAAATATCCTGAGCATCCATTACTTTGTCACAAGAGAATCTTGGGGATGGAGGTTGTTTTTGCCCCCCCCCCTTTTTTTTTTTTTAAGGATGCATTTTATTTCACTTTACTATGCAAAGGAGGCTATTGTAAGGCACCTTTAACACACAAATTTATTGCATACGTAATTGTTACAAGCTGTCTGCCTAGCCAGAGATCTAGACATGGCCAAAACTATGGAATTCCACAGCCAACATCCGACTGATTACATAATCATTAAAAGCCTGTATATCACTACTCTGAAAGATTCTTGCTAGCACAATATAGCACAAAATTCTAATGGCCCCAATTACTAGCCATCAAATAAATAAATAAATAAAATTATTAGATATAAAACAGAAACAGTAAGTCATGCAACAATCAATCAAGTACAAAGGGCAAAAGCATGGTTTTGATAGAAAAAGTTAATGATAGTGACATCTATGGAGTCCATATTTATATTTTGTTAATGACTCATGTCCAGGGCAAAGAATCACACGAGTAGGCCCACTGATTTAATTGGGACTATCTGTATGAGTAAGGATTTAAGGGATTATGGGTTTTACATTCGAGCGCCCAAATCTGCTAAAGTATCAGTCAAAACAAGATTGTTCTAACTGCTTTTCAAATCCCAAATACAGTTTTCCAGTGCTGGAGAATACATTTCTACCTCATACCATATAGTTACAATAAAGATTCCAGAAGCAGAACTTGGCTGCTATGTTACCTCTGCATTATCCAAGGTAACAAAACTCAATTTTATCAGTAGATAAGACACAGAGGAGCAGAGAAGAGCAGTAGGAAAAATTTTGTTTTGCAAACAGTTACTTTCACAATCATTCCCGCACACTTCTATAATACCCAATACATAATCACAGCACATTAAAGGCTGCATAGCAGAAATATATCTTTTTCCATTTTACATCTACACCTGACCATTGTTCTGAAAATGCCAGTGGCTCTTTGCTCTTTCCTACCTCATTGCAAGAACAGGAAGCATTAACAGAGCATGTTGGCTTTGCCAAGTGCCAAAAATACCTGTCTGCTTGAATTAAGCATTGTGCGTGCAAGGCAGCAACATAAAAACACTGGAGATCATTAATCTCTGACCTTTAAAATAATTAAACACAGGTTATAATTATTCATTTTGGGACAAATGAGGCAAATGCCTATGCAAATATTACAGTAGGATTAAGTTAATGCAGTGCTTGAAACAATGAATGCAGTGGGCATTTGCCTGGGTAAAGAGTAAGAGACAGACCCTCTAGGGTCTTTATCGGTTAAGCTTCTTCATTCACAGCAAGTTTTAAATTAAGCAGTGGTATCACACCAGTTTATTTTGTCCACTTTGTAGCTCCTCTTTCTGTGTAGCTAGGCATTTCAGTTACAGCACAAGTTTCCTCCAACACAACCCATATTGCTGATGCTTGCTTGTGCTTTTTAATGAGTGGTGTGTGTTGTGAAGTGAAAACAGTTTTGGCTAACTCTGTCGAGATCAAATAGGATCACAGATATTGAACATAGAGCCTGGTCCAATAACCCTTATTCACATGAGTACTCACACTCACTGGAATCAGTGGGTGCCTGGAAGTAAATAGAAATAATTTGCACAAGTATTGACTACTAATGCAAGTAAGAGTTGTAGGATCAAGCCTTTACTTTGAGCTGCAAGTTTAAACTAAATGCTTTCATGCAGCCTGAAGAAACAGCAATTGAGTCAGTTGCAGATCCAAGACTAAAATGATAAATTACTTGAGAAATTCAGTTATCTGCTCCAGGCAAGGGTGCATTTTTACTGTATCTTCAACTATACCTTATTTTGCATTTAGAGTTTTGTTAGGCAATAACAATCTGAACATTAAGGATCTAAAGCTGGTTAAAAATGCAATCTCAGCGATTTCCTCACCCCTCACCTCCCCCCCAGCCATTTTGAACATTTATTTTTTACCAAGAAACATTTTAAATGGATCTACTAAAATATTTTATCACAGAGGACTTGGGGACATTAAACAGCCTACTCACATAAGCACTCTACAGGTCTGTTCCCTTAAATAACACTTCAAACCAGGTGCTGCATAGTTTACACACACATTATTTCTCTTCAATATTACATGTCAATACAGCCCACTGGCTAGGTTTTCTGTTAGTATTTTCTCCCGCTTTATTGATCACCTCATAGGTTAGAATTTTATTTTATTAAAAAAGTACATTAACAATCCAGCAAATGGAAGCAAAAAAAAAAAAAAAAAAGAAGTGTTCCCATACCTGAAATCCAAGCATTCTTACTTTATAGTTTTTGTTCTAACCAATAAAATAAATTTGGTCATCTGCCCAAGAACTAGAGGAATGGAAAATCCCATTTATGAAAGCAAAATCATTCAAATGTGAATTGATGATTGAATGGGGGGGATGCATGCAGTGTACATACTCGACATGATGCTGTAAGTGAAGACAGCCTTACAGACATTTTCCTCCACTTATCTAGCCAATAACACAACAACATACTAATGACATGGGGCAGGTCTATTTACAAAGTTAGCTAGTGAGCAATACCAATACAAATTATGAACTTGGAAAGCAATTAGAATCATTTTGACAATACAGTCCAAGATATTCCTTAGATACAAACTCAGGAAAATATCTGCAACTCAAAACACAAATATTTAATTTCCTTCCAACTTAATTAAAATCCTGCCTAAGATATTGTAGTGCCAATTGATTAATAGCTAGACAAGATTTAACATCCAGGCTCTCTTATGATAAAGAAATAGTGCAATATGATACGAGTTCCATCTGGGACGATGGATTTATAGTAGCTATATCTAATTCTCAATGGGCCATCAGGGATTGTTTCTACATCTCCTTACTGCAAGAGGGAGCTTGATAGCATTAGCATTTTTATAGCACGTTGTTTTGTCATCATCACAGCTCAGAACATACTACTGATGTCAGGAAACTCAAATACATCCCTTTTCTACTTGTGAAAAAAAGGGGAAAGGACAAAGGAGATGCACAGAAGATACTAAAAATAGGCTCTGGGTGTACAAGTTAAAGATCACCATTCCTGACTCAGAAGTGTCTTTGCCTCTCCTGTCATGCATGAGTTTATAAATATTATAGCCAGCGGCTCCAAGATTTCTTCAGCTAATTCCTTCCATAACCTCAGGTGAATAGCATTCGACCCCATTAAAATTGGTCAGAAAAATCTGAGTTTTTTTTTTTTTTTTTTTTTTTTTTACTTATCCCGATCTGCATCCCTTCTCCTTTATTGTCTATGGTAACTTCTCCCAAAAAACAATATGTGACCAGATAACTAGCAAAGACTGAAGCAAAATAGGGATTGAGCAGCTCCGCCTTCCTATCATCTTCTGTTACCAACTTACCTTCTCCATTGAGCAATGGACCCACACCATCCTTGATCTTTCTTTTTTGGCTGACGTATTTGAAGAACCCTTTCTTGTTGTCTCTAACATTTCTTCTCACACACACACACACACACACACGCACACACGCTAAACATTTCCAGTTGCTCGGATCCAAATGTAAAGAAACACATCGAGAAAGACTGGAAATTAAGTAATTTGAGGCAGTATCTCCATTTGGTTTAAGATCAAGAATACTTTAACAATCAAGCCTCCGTAATCAATACTTTAACAATCAAGCCTTCTGCCTGTGATAGGCCACACCATGGCTCTATTTGTGACAGTTAGAACTATGTTCCCAATTCAGCAACGCATTTATTCATGTACTTACGTTCCACTGACATCAATTTAAAACACATGCTTAAGTCCTTTGCTGAATCAGGGCCTAAGTTCATAAATGGCTGTCAGAGCATGATTCTCAACATGACTGTGGATAGGGTTTTGTTTTACCAAGTATTCTCCCCCAAAATAATGTGCACATTACCTTAGGTGAGTGCACAAACATGAAGCATGGTAGACTTCTTGTTCTCACCTAAGTTAGCAGGTGTTGAGCTTTGTTAGCCCTGTCCACACCACCAGGACAAAGTCTGCAACTAGCAGGTGTAGGGGAAGAACAGTGTTTGATGTCCATGCCAAATGCAGCTCAAAATTCTAGTGTAGGCAAAGCTTTAGACACCAGTGACCTTTATCCCTAAATGTTTGTAAAATTTAATTTTTAAAAAAACAACAAAAACAAAAACAAAAGTTTCTATATTAAGTTTGTTTACTTCTAAGAACCTACTTCTCTGGACTGAGTTTATTCCAGATTTAGGGCTGGTCTACACGTGCATTAGTCGGTGCTAAAATATGTGAAATTCTAGTGTGCCCTAGCATGTCATTCACTCACTGGCCTATATGAACCCTGCTGGCACACTCAAAGTCACTTAGTGTACTTTAGTGTCCTGTTTCCAGGGCCTACATTAATACGCACTAGGAGACATTTAGAGTGTGCCAGTTAGTGCCCATACGTGCCAGTTAGTGCCTGGCATATTAGAATATACACCCCTTTAGTGCAGACTAATGCAGCATGTAGACAAATCCTTAAGAAAACTCAAACATATAGTGGATCAAAAACATTAAGTTGGAAGCAAACAACAGATCAGCTCCCTCAATAAATCTTAAGAACTATTTTGTATAGTAGGGGGATAATGGTTATTTTCTCTTAGAAAAAATCTCCAAGTACCATAAAGTAAAGCTTAACAAAATATAGTGCTACAACTGTTTCAAGAAATCCAGTAGATGTAATCAATCAATAACTGACTTACCTATACACTTCCTGTGAAACACACTCATAGAGTTCCTCAGCAGTAAATTTTATGCTGGTATTTATCTAAGATGAAGGAGGGAGAGTTACTTAGGATCACAGTAATTAAAATCACATGGCTGACATAACATACATTGGACCTAACATTTACACACTTAACTGGAACGATCTCAAGTCTAGACAATGGGAAAAGAATTGAAATCAGACTATATAGTACAGATCAAGTACTCCCTATTCAGAATAATAGGGCAAAACAATCTGGAGTTAACAGTGTAAGTATCATCTTGATTTTATTTAATAGCATTTTTATAGCAGCTTCCAGATAACTCTCTAGTACAGAAAGAATCATTCCCCCAATTCCATAGCAAAAGATTTATAGAATTCTGAGCTCTGAAATCCATAAACAAATATACTAAGCATACACAGTGGACGTGAAAATAGCAATACATCCTGTAATAAAATGCCTATATTCCACATATGGAATACATATTTTTGAATGTCCATACCGATATGGATCCATTAGTCTTTTATTTCAAATTCCAAGTGTCCGATAGTGTCTCTGATCTGTTATCAACAGAACAATATTTTCTATTTTACAAGTTTAACAGGATAGGAGAGACACTGTTGTCTGCTTTGTAACAGGATTTTTAAGGATGTTGAAGTGGCTCCTAGAGGCAGATTTTTTAAAAAATAAAATAAAAAAGAGACCTATATAAACAAAGTTCTGAATTTCAGGTTTCATATAAACATTCCAAACACTGCAATTCCACATACTTGTTTCTCTGTTTGGGTCCTTAGGTTGCTGTTTTGGGTCCACACTTTTAAAAGGGAAAAAAAAATTCAAATAATGGACATGAGCGACCTAGTTACAATAGGGACAGTTGTCGTTTAGGGGTCATCTTTCTGTAACAACTGACCCATGTGGTTGTGGAGAGGATTATTATTTATATTCTAGTATGTCTTAGAGATGCTAATCAAGACTGGAACCCAACTGTGCTAAGAACTGTACAAAACACACGGACAGGGCAGCAGCCCTGAAGAGATTACAAATATACCTATAGCATCACCCACTGTATAACCCTGGAGAACTAGCAGCAAAACAGGTAATGTACACCGATTCCTTAAATTTAGTTGCCAATTGGGTGCTGTTATGACAAGTCTTTAAAAATAACTCATTTTATCTTGAATGTTGGCTCTATTAGAATGAGCAACACAACCAAAAGTAAGATAACTGTTGATTCCAATGATAGAACTGAATGTCATCCTTAGAGTTAGTTAAGTTTTTCAAAGTAACTAAGTAATTTCATTACAAATCTTATGTAAATTATTTGTACTCTGTGTGAAAATATATTTCTAAGTTTTGATATTTCCACATGTGATGTACTTCAACTTCAAAATAAGGAGTTAAAAGTTATCTAAAATCTACAATTTAGAAGTTAGGAACTTAGACCAAAAAAAAACCAAACAAACAAAACAAAAAAAACCCACCATGCAATACATCATCAGGAAAGTGACTGAAACAAACATAGAAGGTGACTATCATTTTACTAATGGGGAAAATGAGCACACATGTTGAGCCTCACTCAAGGTTTCACAGCCCATTTCCATGGAAGAGTCAGGAATAGAACCCAGATCTCCCAACTCTGCATCCTCAGCGGTAGTCACAACATCCTTTCCAATTTTATACAGACATGTTTTGCTGGATTGTCAATTTGTTCCTGAAATATTTTATTCCTTGCATAGTGTATATATTCATATATATTCTAACAAGATATAGTTTGATTTCTTAGTATGTTGTGTTAATGCGGTTTTTAAGAATACTGTTGTTCATGTTAACTAGTGCACAAGCCATCGTTCATGTGGCAGTGGCTACCCATACAGGCACTCACTTTCAAAGAAACACTTTTTAACTGAAGTCCTATAAATACAACTGGTGATCTCAGATTACCTTAATTTCTCTAAATTGAAGGCTGCAGGCCCCAAAATGACTGCCTAACGGATTAAGTTAGTATTATTGTAAATTATTAGACTGGTGATATTTTGGTGACTATTAATTTTAAAAACTTCCCTGTAATGAGTTTATAATAAACCAGTATCCTAAATTTCAAGGCTGCAGCTTGAACAGGGTACCTGAATGGTTGGAGTTCCATTAGAAAATCCAGTGACCTCTGATTGAAAGAAACAGTTCACATTTTCCCCCCTTAGACTTTATGACCAATAACGGCCAACAATACCAAATTTCACAATTCTAGCTCAATTGGACCATGAATGGTAGCTCTACTGGTTAGGCAACTCACTACATTTGCCTGTAGTACGACATTTGGGGATTTTTAAGAGCAGGCTGGACAAACACCTGTCAGGGATGGTCTAGATAATACTTAGTCCTGCCTTGACTGCAGGGGACTGGTCTAGATGACCTCTCGAGGTCCCTTCCAGTTCTATGATTCATCTTTATTATACATTTCCATTAAAGATTTTCAAAAAGATAAATTTCATACCTCATTACTGATTAGGAAGTTATAGAGCATCCAAATGTCTTGAAAACTACTGTTTGGGGTCAAAACTCTAAAAAGAAAAAAGAAAAAAGTTTAAAAGATGTTTCGTAAAAGAGCAATAATTCCCTGGAATGATATACATCTAAAATTAGTAAGATACAGAACACCTCACTGTGTAAAAATTCTAACGAGTTCCAGAACAAAACAAAATGAACGCTCACAATCATTTCTGACAGCTGATATTTCCCCCCCACCCCAATTAAAAGAACTAAAAAGTTTATTCTCTTAGTGGGGAAGTTCTATAGAAGGTTTTTCCTCAATTAAAAATTCTAATGTGGTTTTCACACAGCCACTTCACTACATAGAAAGGGGGGAAAAGCATACAACTAAAAGCCTTTTGTTTCTCACTAGCAAAGCCTCTCTTGTGTCAAGAGGGCAACAGAAAACTGATATACAATGCAAAGCTTTCCCACACTTCAAAACAAAAACAAAAAAAAATGAAGGACTAGGTACAGTTTGAATTTTTCCTGCATATTTCCCATTGGGTATTTTAGTTTAGGGGGTTTTGTGGGGGAGAAGAGAGGAGAAATGGGACTGGTGAACAGACTGACATGCCAAGTTACTGATTCTTTTATTCATCCACAGAACACATACAGCACTGTCAACAACACTTCAAGTTTCCCCATAGTGCCTAAGCATGTATTTTACACCACAAAACAGAGGTACCACGTGTGGGAGCAAGATGATAGTTCAGTCTGTCCATACCCATTCAGTCCTTGGCCCTTCTGCTGAGATTGTCAACAAAGGTACTTTATCAGTTTTAAGAACTGATCTACACTACACAATTAGATTGACGCAAGGCAGCTTACGCTGACCTTATTACGTAAGTGTCTACACTACAGCCTTCCTCCCACCGATGCAAGAGCCTCACTACACCAAAATAACAACTCTACCTCCAGGAGAGGCGTAAGGCTTATGTTGGGGTAGTTAGGGCGACATAGCATCTGTGTAGACGCTGCAGTTTCTTACATTGTCTGTTGGCTGTCTTGCCAATTTCACGGCAAGAGCTCTGAAGTTGACAAAAAAGCTGGGAAGTTAGAGCCCAGCTGCCCCTCACTCTCTTGGAGAATGCCTCTCCCGCTTTCCTGGTCAGGAGTGAGGGCAAGAAGCCCGGGAGATGCTCCTCACTCCCTCCTGGGAGCCAGGCAGCTGTGTCAATTTATGACTGGCATATGAAAATGATTGAACGGATGAGACACACTGAAGAGGATGGAGGGAAAGAAGAAAGGATGGATAGGAGCAAGGAAGGCAGGAGAAATGAATCTAGAAGCAAATGGACTGTAAGGGGAACATGGGAGGGGAAGTCAGAACTAAACAGCCAGAGAACAAAGAAAGAACATCCATACAGTAGCTCAAACTGAAGAAAGTAGAGACTGTGGGTCCTGCTTGAAATGTGGACTAGTTTCTTGCTCTGACTGGCTGTAGGACTGACTGCATCAAGGAGTGCTGTTCATCCTCCCTCAGCCCATGTGGCTGAGGAAGGGGAAATCATGCTGAGCCTAACCCTGCCCCACTGATATGCTGCTGACCAAGTTTCTACCAAATGAACATCCTGTGTATATTACAAGAATTATACTGGGATCTGCGCTACGAGACCTGCCTACAAATCAACACTTAAGTGCTGTTTTGACACATCTCTGGAAGCTAACTGCTGGCTAGATAAGTGGTACAAGATAAAGGGTTTGGTTTTGTGAAATACTGGCCTTTTTTTTTTAAAATGGAGAGAAGGGGCTATACCAGGGTTTCTCAAACTGCGATCCGCGGACCTCTGGGGGTCCAAAAGGGTACTCCAGAGGATCTGCAAGTTATGTCCAGGGCCACCGACGCCGCTTATCAATTTCTCCCCCTCCTCCTACTGCCTCCTGCATGCAGCAGAATAGCTGTTCAGTGGCATGCAGGAGGTGCTAGGAGAGTGGAGGAGGAGCAGGGAAGGGGCACGGAGGAGGGGGTGGAGGGGGAGACCATGAAATTTTAAAATCAAAATGGGAGTCCTTGAGTTGCTAATGTTTGAGAATTGCTGGGCTATACAATTTGGAGGAACGCCATCTCTGTAGAAGGGGAACCTATTTTCTAGGTGACAGGCTGGTTAGGCTACTTAAGGGGGCATTAAAATAACAAAAAGGTGAAAAGGAGGAACAAATGAACACATTTAGTACAAAATCAAGACATTGAGAACAAAATTAATCAAGGGATGTGAAGAGAAGTTCTTTAGTTGCTTATACATGAATGCCAGGAGCCTGGATAATAAGAGAAATTGAAATTGGTCATTTATGGGCTTAAATTTCACCAAGTTGGTATTACTGAAACCTGGTAGGAAGATTGATATAATTGGAGTGCTAAAGATCAATCAGTGGTTATAAGCTATTTAGGGGGGACGGAATGGGCAAGAGGGGAAAGGGAGTAGCACTCTGTCAAAAATTACCTTACCTTTTTTTCTGAGTCACTGACCACTCAGAAGCAAATGATCTTGGGTGCTTATGGATCAATGTCTTAACAAATAAAAGCACAAAATGGGGTACTAACTAGTGTCTGCTATTGACCACCAAAAAAACACCCCAAACCTGGATAAGGCTAAGTAAGAGAAAAAAAAACTGCACCATCATAGGGGACTGCAATCTGAGTGACATTCTGGGAGGTCTCATGCTGCCAGCACTAAAACATATTCAGAATTCCTAAAAGTTACACATGACAATTTCCTAACTCCAATCCAATATGGAGAAAGTGTGTGTGTGTGTGTGTGGTGTAATTATCTATCTCAAGTATGTGTACACACACACACACACACACACACACACACACACACACACACACACTTTAAAAGAGCCAATTTCACAAAGCTGAAAAAATTGTGAGCCAAATCAGCTGGGAGAAAATTTGAAAAGGAAAATGTGAATAATACTTGGGAACTATTATGTTTTACTAAATGCACAAAAAGCCATGATATCTCAGTCACCAGAGAAGGCGACACAGCTTTAAAAAAACAAGTTGGCTTAAGGGGGAAGTAAAAGTAGCTATATATTTAAAAAAAAAAATGCAAAAAACAAAAAAGGGGAAATTTTTAAATCAAGATTGGATGTTTTCCAATAGACATACTGCAGTTTAAACAGGAATTAATTTGAGGAAGTTCTATGGCCTTTGTTAAGAAGGAAGTCAGACTAGATCAGGGGTTCTCAGACTTTTGTACTGGTGACCCGTTTCACACAGAAAGCTGCTGAGTGCGACCTCCCCTTATACATTAAAAATACTTTTAAATGTATTTAACATTATAAATGCTGGAGACAAAGCAGTGTTTGGGATGGAGGCTGACAGCTTGCGACCCCCCATGTAATAACCTCATGACCCCCCCGAGGGGTCCAAACCTGCAGTTTGAGAACCCTGGACTAGATGATCACAACGGTCCCTTCTGGCCTTAATCTAGGAATATCAATCTATAAAATGGTCAGTCCGAGTAAACTGCTCAAGACAGTATAGTATTTTCAGGTTAAAGACACTGGTTGTACTCACTGAAGAAACATTACATGAACTTAAAAAAAAAATGGAGAGAGAGAGAAAAGTTATGCTAGAGATGTGTTTACAACAATTTCTCCCACATGAATTCTTTAGAAGTCAGTTTTCTTCCTAAATGTGCCTAATTACTATTTCCAACTAAAATTAAAAAAAAAGAAAAAAAAAGTCTTGGAATAGAAGAATTCTTGCAAAAAATTCTAAATGCGTTTCTAGGCCAGGGCAGTCATTTTATATGTATATAAATCTCCTCATTGTATTTTCCACTGAATGCATCTTATGAAGTGAGCTGTAGCTCATGAAAGCTTATGCTCAAATAAATTTGTTAGCCTCTAAGGTGCCACAAGTACTCCTTTTCTTTTTGCGAATACAGACTAACACGGCTGCTACTCTGAAACCTGTCATTATGCAAGGCACTGAATTTAGCCGTATGGAGTGGAAATCTAACTTCATGAAAAAACTCACACAGATGCAGACAGACATCATCTTCCTTTCCAAATGCAAACAGATGGACATCATACCAAAAGGACTGAAGGTAAAAAATCCATTACAATCTACATATCACACAGACTATGCTTACAGCTTGTGCCACACACTCACAGACACTGCAGAACCACCTGATCAACATCCTCTACAGCAAACAGGGAAATATTAACAATGAGCTCTCAAAACTGGATACTCATAAAATACCAACCTTCCACACAAACTTCCTCATGGCTGGATTTTACAAAAACTAGACACGCCAGTCTCTACAAAAGAAAAAGGACACTAAACTACTACATGCCACAAGGGGCCACAACAGTGATTCCCTTAACCCACCCAGCAATATTGTTAATCTATCCAACTATACTCTTAGCCCAGCAGAAGAATCTGTCCTATCTCGGAGCCTCTCCTTCTGTCCCTCCACCCCCACGAACATGATACAGTTCTGTGGTGACCCAGAATCCTATTTTCGACGCCTCCGACTCAAGGAATATTTCCAACACACCTCTGAACAACATACTAACCCACAGAGAGCTTCCTACCAAGACTACAAAAAGAAGGATTCTGGGTGGACTCCCCCCTGAAGGTCGAAACAACAGACTGGACTTCTACATAGAGTGCTTCTGCCGACGTGCACGGGCTGAAATAGTGGAAAAGCAGCATCACTTGCTCCATAACCTCAGCCATGCAGAACACAGTGCCATCCGCAGCCTCAGAAACAACTCTGACATCATAATCAAAAAGGCTGACAAAGGAGGTGCTGTCGTCATCATGAATAGGTCGGAATATGAACAAAAGGCTGCTAGGCAGCTCTCCAACACCACTTTCTACAAGCCATTACCCTCTGATCCCACTGAGGGTTACCAAAAGAAACTACACCATTTGCTCAAGAAACTCCCTGAAAAAGCACAAGAACAAATCCGCACAGACACACCCCTAGAACCCCGACCTGGGGTATTCTATCTGCTACCCAAGATCCATAAACCTGGATGCCCCATCATCTCAGGGATTGGCACCCTGACAGCAGGACTGTCTGGCTATGTAAACTCCCTCCTCAGGCCCTATGCTACCAGCACTCCCAGCTACCTTCAAGATACCACTGACTTCCTGAGGAAACTACAATCCATTGCTGATCTTCCAGAAAACACCATCCTGGCCACTATGGATGTAGAAGCCCGCTACACCAACATTCCACACAAAGATGGACTACAAACCGTCAGGAACAGTATCCCCGATAATGTCACGGCAAACCTGGTGGCTAAACTTCATGACTGTGTCCTCACCCATAACTATTTCACATTCGGGGACAATGTATACCTTCAAATCAGCAGCGCTGCTATGGGTACCCGCATGGCCCCACAGTATGCCAACATTTTTATGGCTGACTTAGAACAATGCTTCCTCAGCTCTCGTCCCCTAATGCCCCTACTCTACTTGAGCTACATTGATGACATCTTCATCATCTGGACCCATGAAAAAGAAGCCCTTGAGGAATTCCACCATGATTTCAACAATTTCCATCTCACCGTTAACCTCAGCCTGGACAAGTCCACACACGAGACCCACTTCCTGGATACTACGGTGCTAATAAGCGACGGTCACATAAACACCACCCTATACCAGAAACCTACTGACCGCTATTTCTACCTACGTGCCTCCAGCTTTCATCCAGGACACACCACATGATCCATTATCTACAGCCAAGCTCTACGATACAACCACATTTGCTCCAACCCCTCTGACAGAGGCAAACACCTACAAGATCTCTATCAAGCATTCTTACAACTACAATACCCACCTGCTGAAGTGAAGAAACAGATTGACAGAGCCAGAAGAGTACCCAGAAGTCACCTACTACAGGACAGGCCCAACAAAGAAAAACAACAGAATGCTACTAGCCATCACCTTCAGGCCCCAACTAAAACCTCTCCAACGCATCATCAAGGATCTACAACCTATCCTAAAGGATGACCCATCGCTCTCAGATCTTGGGAGACAGGCCAGTTCTTGCTTATAGACAGCCCCCCAACCTGAAGCAAATACTCACCAGCAACCAACCACACCACACAACAGAACAACTAATCCAGGAACCTATCCTTGCAACAAAGCCCGTTGCCAACTGTGTCCACATATCTATTCAGGGGACACCATCATAGGGCCTAATCACATCAGCCACAATATCAGAGGCTCGTTCAGCTGCAAATCTACCGATGTGATATATAGATTCATAGATACTAAGGTCAGAAGGGATCATTCTGATCATCTAGTCCGACCTCCTGCACAGCGCAGGCCACAGAATCTCACCCACCCACTCCTATGAAAAACCTCACCCATGTCTGAGCTATTGAAGTCCTTAAATCATGGTTCAAAAAGACTTCAAGGAGCAGAGAAGCCTCCCTCAAGTCAACCATGCCCCATGCTACAGAGGAAGGCGAAAAACCTCCAGGGCCTCTCCAATCTGCCCTGGAGGAAAATTCCTTCCCGACCCCAAATATGGCAATCAGCTAAACCCTGAGCATATGGGCAAGATTCACCAGCCAGATACCCAGGAAAGAATTTTCTATAGTAACTCAGATCCCAAATATATATATGCAATCACATGCCAGCAGTGCCCCTCTGTCATGTACATTGGTCAAACTGGACAGTCTCTATGTAAAAGAATAAATGGACACAAATCAGACGTCAAGAATTATAACATTCAAAAACCAGTTAGAGAACACTTCAATCTCTCTGGTCACTATTACAGACCTAAGAGTGGCTATCCTTCAACAAAAAAACTTCAAAAACAAACAGACTCCAACGAGAGACTGCTGAATTGGAATTAATTTGCAAACTGGATACAATTAATTTAGGCTTGAATAGAGACTGGGAGTGGATAGGTCATTACACAAAGTAAAACTCTTTCAACATGTTTATCCCACCCCCCCCACCATTCCTCAGACGTTCTTGTCAACTGCTGGAAATGGCCCACCTTGATTATCACTACAAAATGTTTCCCCCCTTTCCCTCCGCTCTCCTGCTGGTAATAGCTCACCTTAAGTAATCACTCTGGTTACAGTGTGTATGGTTTGTTTCATGTTCTCTATATATATAAATCTCCCCACTGTATTTTCCACTGAATGCATCCGATGAAGTGAGCTGTAGCTCATGAAAGCTTATGCTCAAATAAATGTGTTAGTCTCTAAGGTGCCACAAGTACTCCTTTTCTTTTTGCGAATACAGACTAACACGGCTGCTACTCTGAAACCATTTTAAAGAATGGCAACCGAAAGATCATAATCAACTATCTACTGTTTTTTTAAAATGTCTCATTTCTTTCCTGCCCTGCAACCACTTTTGTTCTTTAAAACTACATTTTCTGTTTTAGTAGGAGATGTACATGAATCAAACTCCTAGATCCAAAAGCCGTCTGAAATCTGGAATGTTTGGATTCAGATCAATCCTAGTTAAATTATTACATCAAACTCATCACTTTGTTCTCTCAACTTCATAGCTCAGGCTCATCTCTGTTTTCAGGGTAAATGTGTATTCTCCACAGCCATGGAAAGGTATCTAAGAAGCAACCTCTAACAATCCCATAAGACATTGAATGAATGAGTTCTTCTGTTTAAAATTCTAATTGTGAAATAGAACCATTAGTTTTGTGACCAACTGTAATAAGGATAGCTCCGTGCTTTGGCCTGCTAAACCCAGGGTTGTGAGTTCTATCCTTGAGGGGGCCATTTAGGGATCTGGGGCAAAAAAAAATTGGGGATTGGTCCTGCTTTGAGCAGGGGGTTGGACTAGATGACCTCCTGAGGTCCCTTCCAATCCTGATATTCTATGGTTAAATTATTTTATCTTTATTCCCAACATTGGATGGTAAGCAAAAAAAAAAAAAAAAAAAAAAGTGAAGTGTGGAAAGCCATTGGTCAACTGTATACTTAGCTATCCGGAAACATAAGGGTTACGTTAAACCAAATAATAAATGGGGATATGCTGCACAATTTAGATCCAGCTCCAAACTTCCTAAAGTTCAGACTGGGAAAGCATGGGAAAGGAAGTTGAAGATGGGAATGCTGGTTGAACTGGAAGCTTTCTTGCCTTTCAGAGACTATTTTGTTAGGATTTTCACTTGAACAACCTTTAACTCAACTAACTTTTTCATAGTGGGGATATAACAATACTGACATACAACCTGTTCTGGGATGAAATAGAAACCTGAACAGCACATAGCAATGCTACATGTTCACAAGTCGAGTACAAGTGAAGAACATCATACCAAACAAAAACTGAGAATTTCTGGCAGATAGTGTTATACACAGATTGAAATCTGGCCAACGTACTTGGTTTAACAGCACTGCAAAAAGATCATCACAGGATTTTTTTTAAAAACTGACCACAAGTGGCCAGGACCTCCAGTTTTGTGTCTCATGAAATTCTGAAACTCAACAGCACAACATGCTAAACTACCACTGTGCTGAGGCACCGATTACGCAAGTTTAATTTATGAACTACGTCATCATCCTCCACCATCTGGATTTTCTTTAGAGGTTTTTCATCCAACCACTGTTCTGGCCATACCCTGCTTAGTTTGAGAGAATTTTCACTGAAATAATTATAACTACCCACTTGTGTGCCAATAGATGTAACAAAAAATACAGCCTTCAAAATACCACTGGTGTGTCTACAGTAGAACCTCAGAGTTACGAACACCAGAGTTACAAACTGACCAGTCAACGACACACCTCATTTGGAACCGGAAGTACACAATCAGGCAGCAGCAGAAACATAAAAAGTAAATACAGTACAGAACAGTGTTCAACAAAAACTACTAAAAAAAAGGGAAAGTTTAAAAAAATATTTAACAAGGTAAAGAAACTGTGTCTGTGCCAATTTCAAAATTGGGATAGGAACAAAGAGCCCATTTTTCTTAGAAATATCCGTTTCATTTAAATTAAGATGGTTAAAAGTACCATTTTTCTTCTGCATAATAAAGTTTCAAAGTTGTAAACTCAAACCACCATACTAAAACTAGTTGTCCTGGAACAGTCAAAGGCTTGGTCTACGCTACAGGGTTAGGTCGAATTTAGCCGGGTTAGGTCGATTTAAAAATGATTGAGCCCAAACAACTAACCCCGTTCCGTCGAACTAAAGGGCTCTTAAAATTGACTTCTGTACTCCTCCCCAACGAGGGGAGTAGAGCTAAAATCGACCTTGCTGGGTTGAATCTGGGGTAGTGCGGACGCAGATCGACTGTTTTGGCCTCCAGGAGCTATCACAGAGTGCTCCATTGTGACCGCACTGGACAGCGCTTTGAACTCCAATGCAATAGCCAGGTACACAGGAAAAGCCCCGGGAACTTCTGAATTTCATTTCTGGTTTGGTCAGTGTGGCAAACTCAGCAGCACTCGGCAGCAAAGGTGACCATGCAGTCCCCCCAGAATCGTAGAACACAGAATGTTTCTACGCTCCCACTATCATCTCCGTCCCTGAGGTTATCGCAGATTAAAAGGTGAAAAAAAAACGCACTCACAATGACATGTTTTCCGAGCTCACGCAGTCCTCCTGCACTGATAGGGCACAGCTTAATGCATGGAGGCCTTCAGTGGTAGAGGCCAGGAAAGAATTAAGTGAGTGCAAAGAGCGGAGGCAGGACGCTATGCTGAGGCTAATGAGGGAGCGAACGGACATGATGAAGCGTCTGTTGGGGGAGCAAATGGACATGAAGAAGCATCTGTTGGAGCTGCAGGAAAGCCAACAAGAGCACACCCCCCCTCTGCATCCACTGTATAACGACCTACCCTCCTCCCCATGTTCCATAGCCTGCTCACCCAGAAGCCCAAGAACGTGGGGTGGGGGAGGCTCTGGGCACCCAGCCACTCCACTCCAGAAGATGGCCCAAGCAACAGAAGGCTGTCATTCAAACAAACAGTTTGATTTGTAGTGTGGCTACAATAAGCAATGTGGCCTTATCCTTCCCTCCTCCCGGGCTATCTTGTCCGTTATCTCATTTTTTTTTTTAAATTAATAAAGAAAGAATGCATGGTTTCAAAACAATAGTTACTTTATTTTGAAGGGAGGAGGGTGGTTGGCTTACAGGGAATTAAAATCAACAAAGGAGAAACACACACAACTGTCACACCGAAGCCTGGCCAGCCATGAAACTAGTTTTCAAAGCCTCTCTGATGCACAGTGCGCCTTGCTGTGCTCTTTTAATCACTCTGGTGTCTGGCTGCTCAAAATCAGAAGCCAGGTGATTTGCCTCAACCTCCCACCCTGCCATAAACATCTCCCCCTTACTCTCACAGATATTACAGAGCACACAGCAATAACAATGGGAATGTTGGTTGCGCTGAGGCCTGACCTAGTCAGCAAACAGCACCAGTGAGCTTTTAAATGTCCAAAGGCACATTCTACCACTATTCTGCACTTGCTCAGCCTATAGTTGAACTGTTCCTTCCTACTGTCCAAGCTTCAAGAACCATGGGAGCAAGGGGTAGGTGCGACCGCGCGGTGCTGTTGGCTGGGAGAGCAGCCTGAGGCAGAAGCCTCCAGCTCGCATGATATTCCAGGCAGGACAATCTCCATGAGATGAAACTTAAAGAAGAGAATGACCTGGAGTCTCTGGCTCCCATTTGATGCTTTAAGAGAATAGTCTTGTCTGTCCAGGCTCCCTAAATCAACCTCACTGACATTTGCCAAGTGCACCCAGGAGACATACGACGGTTATCAGTCCTACTGCATCATCTGCTGTGAAGGCAAGGAGCTGCTGCTGTGTAGCAATCCACTATCATGTCTGCCAGCAGCACCCAGGAGACGTCCGGTGATGGTGAGCTAAGCGGGCTCTAGGCTTGCCATGGTATGGCATCTTCATAGGTAATCCAGGAAAAAAGGCACGAAACGATTGTCCGCTGTTGCTTTCACAGAGGGAGGGAGAAAGAGAAGGGGGCCCGACGACATATACCCAAAACCACCTGTGACAATGTTTTTGCCCCATCAGGCATTGGGAGCTTAACCCAGAATTCCAATGGGCAGCGGAGATTGCAGAAACTGTGGGATAGCTACCCACAGTGCACCGCTTTAAGAGTCGATGCTAGCCACGGTAATGAGAACGCACTCCACCAACTTAATGCGCTTAGTGTGGACAGACACAATAGACTGGATAAAATCTGTTTCTAAAAATCAACTTCTATAAAATCGACCTAATTTTATAGTGTAGACATATTCAGTCTCTCTCTTTTTAGGGTAAGGCTGTGAATCATTCATGGAGGTCACAAAAGTCATGGCTTCCATGCCCTCTGTGAATTTTGCAGCACTGGTGCGGCTGACCCCAGAACCACTCCCTCAGCTGGGGAAGCTCAGGGGCCAGCCACACCAGCTGCTGCTCTGGCAGCCAGTCCCTGGTGCTCCTGTGGAGCAGTGGTCCGGGATCAGAGTCCTCATTATCCCAGGCTGCCCCCCTCCCTGCAGCAGTAGTCTTCAGGAGTGTCCCCCTGCAGCAGGTAAATTTTAGTCACAGGTATTTTTAGTAAAAGTCATGGACAGGTTACAGGGCTGTGACTTTTTGTTAATTGCCTGTGACCCGTCCATGCCTTTTACTAAAAATACCCATGACTAAACCGTAGCCTTAACTATGAACAAATCTCACATTACATAAATATTTATTTTTATTACTGTTCTTTCCTTGAACAACTGATTGCTAACTGAAATCAACAAGCAGAAAGAAGAACCAATTTTCATACAACTGCAAAAGCCCCCCAAAATTTTCAATTGAGTTAATTCCTCTGCATTCAACTTGATAGTCATTACTTGTGGTAATTACAGTAACATGTACATATGTATTAACCATGCATTTTAGAGGGGATAAGTTTTACCTTCCATCTAAATTACTTGCATTGATTTGGCAGATTGGGCAAATGGATACGCTGCATCTGAGGGTGCTAAAGGAGTTGGCTGATGCGATTGCAGAGCCATTGGCCATTATCTCTGAAAACTCATGGTGAGCGGCGAAAGTCCCGGACAACTGGAAAAAGGCTAATGGAGTGCCCATTTTTAAAAAAGGGAAGGAGGATCCAGGGAACCACAGGCCAATCAGCCTCACCTCAGTCCCTGGAAAAATCATGAAGCAGATCCTCAAGGAATCAATTCTGAAGCACTTGGAGGAGAGGAAAGTGATCAGGAACAGTCAGCATGGATTCACCAAGTGCAAGCCATGCCTGACTAACCTAATTGCCTTCTGTGATGAAATAACTGGCTCTGTGGATGAGGGGAAAGCAGTGGATGTGTTATTCCTCGACTTCAGCAAAGCTTTTGATACAGTCTCCCACAGTATTCTTGCCAGCAAGTTAAAGAAGTATGGGCCGGATGAATGGACTAAAAGGTGGATAGAAAGCTGGCTAGACTGTTGGGCTCAACGGGTAGCGATCAATGGGTCCATGTCTAGTTGGCAGCCAGTATCAAGTAGAGTGCCCCAAGGGTCGGTCCTGGGGCCAGTTTTGATCTTCATTAACAATCTGGAAGATGGCGGGGATTACACCCTCAGCAAGTTTACAGATGACACTAAACTGGGAGGAGTGGTAGATAAGCTGGAGGGTAGGGATAGGATACAGAGGGACCTAGACAAATTAGAGGATTGGGCCAAAACAAATCTGATGAGGTGCAACAAGGACAAGTGCAGAGTCCTGCACTTAGGACGGAAGAATCCCATGCACCACTACAGACTAGGGACCAAGCGGCTAGGTAGCAGTTCTGCAGAAAAGGACTTAAGGGTTACAGTGGACGAGAAGCTGGATGCGAGTCAACAGTGTGCCCTTGTTGCCAAGAAGGGTAATGGCATTTTGGGCTGTATAAGTAGGGGCATTGCCAGCAGATCAAGGGACGTGATCGTTCCCCTCTATTCAACATTGGTGAGGCCTCATCTGGAGTACTGTGTCCAGTTTTGGGCCCCACACTACAAGAAGGATGTGGAAAAACTGGAAAGCGTCCAGCGGAGGGCAAACAAACATGATTAGGGGACTGGAACAGATGATTTATGAGGAGAGGCTGAGGGAACTGGGATTGTTTAGTCTGCAGAAGAGAAGAGTGAGGGGGGGGGGGATTTGATAGCTGCTTTCAACTACCTGAAAGGGGGTTGCAAAGAGGAGGGATCTAGACTGTTCTCAGTGGTAGCAGATGACAGAACAAGCAGTAATGGTCTCAAGTTGCAGTGGGGAGGTTTAGGTTGGATATTAGGAAAAACTTTTGGAGGGTGGTGAAGCACCCTCGGGTTCCCTAGGGAGGTGGTGGAATCTCCTTCAGTAGAGGTTTTTAAAGTCAGTCTTGACAAAGCCCTGGTTGGGATGATTTAGTTGGGGATTGGTCCTGCTTTGAGCACAGGGTTGAACTAGATGACCTTCCGACGTCCCTTCCAACCCTGATATTCTAGGATTTATCTTTTCCTCTCACATGTATGTATATACACACACACACACAGATACATATACACACACACACACACACACGTTGGTTTTGCTCAGAAAATATTGCTCAAGGTTCAGTAAAATCCATGTACTTCCTAGTCTGATTTTAAGTCACTGCATTCCCAACTAGGTTTAGATAAAGATCATAGTTAGCGTCCAAACTGTTGTAGAATACAACTGCTTCATGATAGTGATCATACTCAGGTTTCAGAGTAGCAGCCATGTTAGTCTGTATTCGCAAAAAGAAAAAGGAGTACTTGTGGCACCTTAGAGACTAACAAATTTATTTGAGCATAAGCTTTCATGAGCTACATCTTAAGCTTATGCTCAAATAAATTTGTTAGTCTCTAAGGTGCCACAAGTACTCTTGATCATACCTTGATCATATCCTAGGTTTTTCATAATGAATTAGTTAATACCAGATTATCCTCAGCCCCTATGTTTTAAATAAATGATTCTATGGTAGGGTTTTTTGTCTATTACAAATGGACCTTTTATATGCATCTGGTGAACTTAAAGTCATAACTACTACAGATGGTCTTTCAGAAACACCATGTCAATGTCTAGCATCTTGCAAGATGCTAAAAAACTGAAGGTCATTCGTGATTTTAAAGCACCAAAGACCAGAAGAATCCTGTTTATGTCAGAGCTGCAAATCCTGGCTGTAAAAAAAAAAAAAAAAAAAAAAAAAAAGCACAATGCTGCTAAGATGTTTCTAACTGGACTGAAACTATCAAAAGTTCAAATGCTGCAACCTGTGCAAGTCATATTTCACAATACAAAAGTGCGGGCATCTGGAACAATAACCACTTTGTAGTCAAAACATATACACCAGTTTAAATGGGTTATTAATGCTGTTCCATAACTTTCAAGGGGTTTAGCTGCAATGCATTCTCAAAAACAATTTCTCAACAGTTCTCTTTTGGTATCCTAAAGGAGGGAGTCTCTGGCAACTTGAGTCATGCTGGCAAGCATTCCGAGTTTTACTTTTGTTTTTTTAAATAGGCAAATTAGCTTCCTACCATCCACATATTGCGGTGGGGGAAGCACAGAGGACAAGAATCCCACCCCAGCTGCCCTCAGTCACCTGGTAAAACATGCATGCAGGAAACTTCACCAGCTCCACACTGCAAACTGAAGGGGCGGGGGCAGGAAAATCTATCTTCCCCTTAACCCTCTGTTAATTAAAAAAGCTTCCATGCAATCAAGGCTAGTTCTCTAGTGAACCTGCATGTGCTGGTGGGTTAAGCAATCACCTGAAATTCACTAGGGACTGAGGTCTATCCACACCCAATGCAAGAAATGAAAAAGGTAAGTAAGAGACAGGCAGCAAGACCTACTCCTTTTGGGGAATTTTGCACCACTGCACCTGTGCACAATTCATGTCCCTCGCAGATTTCTTTGCTTCCCCACAGAAAAATGACTTTTTGACAGGGAAGCAAAGGGAAGCTGCAAGAGCAGTCGTGCACCACTCCCTAGCAGCACAGGTACATCATTTCAGGCACCCAGAGCAGCTGACTGAGAGGTAAATCACCACCGGGCTAGGGACTCCCCAGCCAGTGGCTCCTATCCTGAGCTGGGATCAGTTGCTAGACTTGGGACTTGCTAGGATGGGACTTCCTCTTCCCCTGAAAAGAGTGGCTGGGGCTGTGTCAGACCCACCCCCAGAAACCTCCCCCAGCTGCAAGAAGTTCAGCATCCTACCTTGCTTCCTTCCCCCATCACTCCTCAGCTGCAGGGGGAGGGGTTGCTGTAGGGTGAGCTGCACCCCATCCACCAACCCCCTTGCATCTGGATGTCTCATACCCAGACACCCCCACCAACCCTCACCTGTACACCCAGAACCCCCTAACACTCCATACCTGAACCCCACCAAACCTCCACTCCTGCATCTGGAGCCTCCTGTACCCGGAGACTCCTGTACCCAGATGACCCTGTAGAGCTCCCTGCACTTAAAACCCCACCCTGACAAGTCCCACCCTCCTGCACCGCGAGGGCCCACATCCAGATCCCCCACACCACTGACACCCAACTAGTTGCACCCAGATCCCCACCCCACCAAGCCCCACTCCCCCAGCTTCCCCCGTTGAGGACCTCACACCCTCTGCTGAGCCCCAACCACCTTCACCTGGAAGCCCCTGCGGAGTCCCACTGCTCTGCACCTGGAACCTCCCCCCCCCAAGCCTCTGTGCATCCAGATCCCCCTACACCTAGACCCCCAACTGAGCTGCCTGCACCCAGATTGTTCCACACAGAACCCTCTCACCCCACACCTGGATCCCCCCACACTGAGCCCCTTCACATGGCCTGGTTGAGCCTGCCTGCCCCACACCTGGTGTAGAGGGGCAAGGCCCCAGGGTGTTTCTGGGCTAGGCCCAGGCCTTCAGCTGGGTCAGAGTCAGGTGCAGCCTCACCATGGAGTCTGTTTCCTAGGGGGTGCTGCAGGGTGATCTCCCACCTTTGTGCAGCCAGTGGCTTGTGCTTCCCACTGCCATGCTGGAGCCTCTGCATTTATTTATTGACAAATAAAACTTGCCAAATTTTGAAATATTGTGCGCAGAATTTTTTGGCACAGAACACCCTCAGGAGTAAAGTCCACTTTAAACCAAGGAATAGACCAGGAATAATCAATGGCCGGTATTAATGTACATCTAGGATTCCTGTTTAAGAACTAGAAGTCATCCCAAATTGTTTCACACCAGTTACCCAAACTAAATAAGCTATATCAGCAACAGGACTTTTTGCCAGTATAAACTGTCCAAACTAGGAGAGTTTGCTGGTATATCTATATTGGCAAACCCTGGAAGTGTAGACAAGCCTAATTCACTGGTTCTTAGTTCTTAATTTCTCAGTCTGGTGGAGGAAAGGTTGGATCCAATGTTCTAGTTTGGACCATTTTTAAATAAAACTTATTCGCTAGGTCTATGTTAGCCACCATAATCATACTTAATAACACACTGACACAATGGCGTGGACTTAACTTTTAAACTTGACATGTGTCTATGCACAAGAAAACACATTACATAAAACAGACACACACAAACCATTTGAAAAAGAACTTTTGCAGAAGCTTACTTTCACCTCCTCCCTGTGACCTCCGTATATTGAATTGACAAATTTATAAAACAAGCAAACAAGTTATCTCCAGAAAGAAGCAGAATATACTAGTACTGAATTTTGATACCACAGTGAAGGAAACAGAGAGCAACTGTCTTCTAAAAGGTATGAAGAAACCTCGGTTGCAAGATAACTCAAGAAAGGCCATATGGTGCTAAGAGCAGTGCTCTCCAAAATTGTATTGACTCTATTTGCTAGTGAGAAACTTTTTGTACCAGCCAACTTAGTTGTTTTTCTTCCATTAAGGCATTAAAATAAAGTTAAGAACCATTGTGTATTTTTTAAACACTATGTGCCTGATTTTCAGATAAGTTCCCACAGTTCCAGTTGAAGTCAATGGAAATTCTAGGAGGTCAACATCTCTGAACAATCAGGTGCCATATGTTTAAGAAATGAAATTATAATCCTAGACTTCAATTTATTTTAACGTTTCCATCTCTAGATCTGCACTTTTTAGATTCAACTCTAAAGCATTAAAAATAAAAATATCCCTTTTCCATTAGGTGCTACTAGCATACTGAGAACAAGTTAAGAAAATCAAGTCATTTAATGCAACCAAACATGCTCCATTATGTTCCACAAATGAACTATCTAGGATTAGATGTTTAAAACAGGACTATGTGAATTTTTTTTTCCATTATAACACACTATGATCAGTTAACAGATTCACTGTGAAAGCCTTGTTCGAAATGGTGAACTATTTCAAAATTGGGACAGGAACAAAAAGCCCATTTTTCTTAGAAGTGTACTGAGGGAAAAGGACATTTTAAATTAAAAAAACATGGCTATGCTTACTTACTGAAGGCAAGTTTTAATTATTGTTTAAAAAAATCAGTTTAAGAGCAAGAATATTGTACTGAAAACATGCAGGCAATAATAGTTTCTCACATACAAATTCTCAAGGGCCCAGATTATGCATAAAAACATTTTTTTTCTTTTAAAAAATTAGCTATACTTGCCAGAATAAGCTGATGGCTTGTACAAACCCCTCTAGGAACCTTAAATGCTTCTCTGATATAAGCTTTTTAAAGATTGGTAGGTCTATTCATTTTTAGTGCTCTCATCAGCATGGTAACTGGAAGACGAAAAGCAGCTAACAATAAAATAATTTAAAAAACTTTCATAGGATTAAGTTGAACTGGGCCAACTATAGCTTTTTTACTATTGATATTAATATTTGGCACTTATATAGTGTCTCTCACCATAGCATCTCAAAGTGTTAATTACAACTTTGGGCTAAATTCACTGCTGATGTAAGTAGATGCAACTCCAGTATATGATTTTGGACCATTAAATCTAACACTCTTAACATTTACAGTGAGGTAAATAAGTTAGGGAGAATTAGTGGTTTCCTCATGATCACACAGCAAATCAGCATCAGAGCTGAAAACAAAAGCCATGACTCCTGATGTCCTATTCCAGCGTTTCTCAGACTGGGGTCCCTGGACCCCTGGGAGTCCCCAAGAATACTCCAGGGGGTCCACGGGCCCTGCTGAGAAATTCCTCCCCCTTCCTCTCAGCATGCCAGGGAACAGGCTTTCTACCTGCCCTGACTCCGTGCTGCTCCTGGAAACGGCCAGCAAGTCCCTGCATCCCCTTGGGGGGGGGGGGTGATGAGGTGGGGGGAGGGGTCTCAGAGCCAACTCCGCAACTCCCATTGGCCAGGAACCGCAGCCCACTGGGGGTGGTGAACAGAGATCCCTGGTCCTCACCCCCCCGCCTAGGAGCTGCTGTCAGAGGCATGTGCTAGTTGCTTTCAGGAGCCACCCCAGGTAAGAGCTGCACCCCTCATCCCTTCCCACACCCAAACTTCCCCCCCCAGAGCCCGCACCCTGCCCTGCACCCAAACCCCCTGCCCCAGCCTAGTGAAAGTGAGTGAGGACGGGGGAAAAGTGAGCAATGGAGGGAGGGGGGATGGAGTGAGTGGGGGCAGGGTCTCAGAGAAGAAGTGGGGCAAGGCTGAGCGGAGCAGCTCAGAGATCCCCAAAAAATTTTAAAACAAAAAGTGGGATCGTCTGTTGCATTAGAATAGGACAGCAGTTCTCAAACTTTAGCAAGACACACACTAATATACACAAAATTTTGTTCTCTTGTGCTGGATTAAAATGTAGTCTGTGTAGAGTTACTGAAAGACAAACACTTCCTAGATGTAGAAAATATCTAGAGGCAAGTGCTAATGCAACTTTACTTCCAATTCAAGCATATTGTTTCTCATAAGTCCAAATCCTGCAAGCTATGCAGCATCTTATGAGATCAGATCATAGAGATGATTTATTTATTTGTTATAAAGCAAAATATTTAAAACTTTTCTTCTCCTAAAAATCACAAACAGCCCAATCTTACTCCAAGTGAAACCAACGACAGGCTTTCTATGGACTTCAGTGAGGCACAATCCTGAAAACCATTTATTGTATGAATACGTCCACTGACTTCGGGAGGACTATTTAAAGTCTCAGTAAAGATTTACAAGATCAGGCCCTAAGTTAGTACATCAAAGTATTTGACTCCAAAATAAACCCTAATACATACAAAACTCTAACCAACTCTGAAAATTTAACAAATATCATCTATGCAATAACCCTTTAGCATGTATTTTAAGATTACATAAAGATTACATTGGCTTTAGAATATGCTGAGGAGAGAAGCTATTAGATTTCCACAGAACAATCAGCCCTTCTCCTCCTCAGTCACTGGAATTTTCTCACCACCTGAACAACTGTAGAGACATCCTTGAATTTAAAATATCTTTCATAACCTTCAGCATAAGGAACAGATGAAGCACTGAATGCTGGCAAAGAACAAAGTTTAAGTACATTTGCTTGGCTTTACAATCTGGCTGAGAGGATTAATTTAAGGAGTTTAAAACCTTCTAAAAAAGATAAACATAATAAAATGTTTTCTTTTGTCAATTTAAAATATGGTTATAGACAGAACAAATATGGTTATAGACAGAACAAAAGCTATTCCATTCTCATTCTTTGGCATGAGCAATTTTCATGTATTTACAGATACAGAAATGGCCTTTTGTATTGGGATATATTTGATCCAGAGAATAAAATGGTTAATTTTACCAAACTGTTCTGCCTTGGAATAATCCATGCCTTTGAGTGGCACAAGTTTCCCTTAGCAACTATCTCTGCTTAACATGGAAATGGAAACAGCACCGTTTCCAATTCATTTTCATTAAGATAGTGATTCTGTCACGTATACGTTTAGAAATTGACAAAAATAATGACACCTCCATGCATTTCCCACAGGCCACTGAACTAGAATTAGAAAGTAATGGACTTTCATCCCTTACTAATCTGGGCCACATTCAAACCCAAAAACTGCAAATGAACGGTTTCATACCCCACAGCCAGTCAGTCCTGTGTGCGCTAAGGGACAGATTTCCAAGAGTTCAGCTACACCGAAGTAAGAGGCAAGATTTTCAGAAGAGGCAAGCACCCACAACTCCAACTGAAGTTAATGGGAGTTACAGGTGTTCAATAATTTCTAAAATTCAAGCACTACAGGACAGATTTTCAAATGCTCAGCACCAACAAATGGGCCAGCTTTTCAAGAGTGCTCGGCACCCAGCAGCTCCCATTGTGACACTCAGTGTGCTGAGTTCTTTTGATAACCTGGCCATTTGTTTTTGGCACGTAGGTAAGTGTTGAGCTGAAACTTCTGAAAAAAAAAAAAAAAAAAAATCAAAAGTCTTACATGACTAAATCCTTAAGATTGATTGTTATAATGTAGATAAACAAATCATTTACATATATGATTGGCACATCATCTTTTCCTCTTAACTGAAGTTTTTTGGAAAAATCTAAAATTTTAAATCAATAATAAACTTAACCAGTAGAACTTTAAACACAAGAAAAGTCATACGTCCTAACCCAATATGACAATGACTTAAAACACAACACAAAAAAACCACTAAGTCACTCAGTCCTCCCAGTCCTACACACAGCACGTGTGTATTTTGAAATGCAGACCTGGAGGTAATACTACTTAAACAGAGAAAACATGATATATTATGCACTATATTACATAATCAAACTATCTATTCTATATTTTTAGAGTCACAATATAGCAAACATTTCTTAAGGGATATAATGCTTCCTAGCGAGAAAAGTTGCAAGTAACTATCCAAGGTATGGAGCAAGGCACTTAGAAATGTTTCCAGTATTGATCTTAGATTTATCTCTCATTCATGTGCACACATGTGCAAGCTCACACTTTACTTCAGAAATTCTTGCTGGGAAATTAAGAGATTTTCTCTTCATATGTATTATACACAAGCTTTAATTACATGATCACATGTATAAATTGCAAGTTCTATTTTTCCCCAAACTTTTTGTTAAGTGAACTTTGTAATTAAAGAAAAAAAGCTATGCACATGTCACATAATTAAATACAGTTTTAGTAATCAAGTATTTAAATTAATTTTTGGATGGCTAGAGTAACCCCACCTGATATTTGTTTATTGAGAACTGAAATTACACCTTCACCATTTCTCCCTAGGAATGGGCTGCTTAATTTTTGGTCTGAAATTTAGAAGCCAGTTGAGTTTTCAATTTAACTTACTAGTAGACACCCATGTCTTTTTCACAGGATCTAATATGGGCAATTTCTGTTGTAAATCTCAACAAACAGGCACAGAAAGTTTATTTTACCCTGAGATAGGTTACCGCAAACATTATGAAGAATTAATTCCAGTTTTAATAACTGTCTTTCCCCAGATGTTCTCCTTCCTGTAATCATATAATTATTTTATCGACTAATACAAAATGTAACAAGTTTGAACCTACCTTTTAAAAAAATATAAAGGACTAAAGAAAATAACGTTAAGTTAATCTATTTTCTTTAGATTCACACACACAGCATAAAAACCACATACAAAGTGGTATGCATTTTCCCCCCACCCGAAGTTCAGGCTTTTTGTTTTGATGTTCAATATTGTGATCACTTGGAGTTGATGGGTAAATGGTTTTATGTATTTTGTGGGGGAGGGAAAGTAATTCAGAAGCCTCTGACAGATTTAAATACCTGTAATAAAGGTTAAAAACAAACAGAACAAGCCCTAAATTTACAGGGTACAGTTTAATTCTGGTCTGCAACTTTCTATGTCCCTGAATTCTTTTCTCCACAATGCCCCCTACTGCAAGTTTTCAAACAAACAATCAACACAAAGGCTAATCATTTCTAAATAGAACCTTTTATCTGATACTCTGCTTCCTGAAGCTTCTTAGAGGTATAAATATACTTATCACACAATACTAAAAACTCTCCTCTTTTACACAAGTGAAATTTATAAAGAGGTTTAAAAAAAAAAAAAAGCCACTCCCTAAAGGCTATTACACAGAAGTAACCATATGGAAAACTTCTATACATTAATATAAAAATGGTAACCCTTTTTTGTCATCTTTTAAAAATCTTACTATATAATTTAGTGGAGAATTTGATTGTTGCTTTAGATTTAAAAAACTTGGAAAATAATCCTGTAACAGATTTTTACAGTAATTTCTATATAACCCTACTAAATTTCACCCCTATTCTTTTCTAAAGCGCCCTCCCATAAAAGGAAAGGCTGAGATAGCTATTCTATTTTAAAAAGGAAAATAAAAAGCATGTCTGGAATTCAACCTAAAAACTAACCAAAAAAACCCCACAACTTTGGGCATTGTTTGAGGACACAAATAACCTTGTCATTCCTTAAATGGTCTTATTCTTGTTAAGGATATAGTTCTCAACGAACACTAAACAGATACAGCTGTAGCTCACGAAAGCTTATGCGCTAATAAATTTGTTAGTCTCTAAGGTGCCACAAGTACTGCTTTTCTTTTTGCGAATACAGACTAACACGGCTGCTACTCTGAATACTAGCTCTCTGACAACCATGAAACTGCAAAACAGAAATAAAACCAGTACAGTGGTCTGAGAATAAAACTAATTACATTTTCTTGATTCTACTATTCTTGGATGAGTCCAAATCTCAGCTATGGGCATTAACCTCCTCCCCACCCCCACCCCACAAAAAAAACCCAGCAACAACATGTCCACATATATTACAAAAATCATATTACAAAAAACAGGAGTTGGCCAAAATCAAACCCCCTTGATCTAAGTTTTATTTCTATATGCACTATTATTTATTGACCATCTTTGGAGCAGTTTTCCTTTAAAAAAAATTCTATTGTTACAGTATTGTCACATCTATTAAATTTCCTGTACAAAAACCACCACCACACCAGATTACTTAGTTTGGCACAAACATGTCTGGTCAGAGACTTTTTGTTGTGCCTGTACACTGCTTAGCACAATTGCGTCCCGATTTCTGGCCAGGGTTTACTACTATTACTACTAATATATTTTTATTGTAATATTCTATTCAATTAAACTCCTTAATTAAAAAAATTAAAAAAAGTCAGACAATGAATATTCCTTGCCCAACACCTTGTTCACCTCAGAATTTAAAAGGCAGAAAGGACCAGCAGATCTAGTCTGACCTCCTACATATAGGACCCTACCAAATTCACCGCTATGAAAACCGTGTCACGGACCATGAAACCTCGTCTCCTCCCATGAAATCTGGTCTTGTGTGCTTTTATCCTATACTACACAAATTTCAAGGGGGAGACCAGTGTTTTTCAAATTGGGGGTCCTGACCCAAAAGGGAATTGCCGATAATACCATACCATACCATCCTCACTTCTGCGTTGCTGCTGGTGGAATTCAGCAATCATACGATTAGGCCCAAAAGATATCTTAGAAGATTATTTTTCTAGCTGTTTTCATAGGTGAACAATCTTTATTACCTTATGGAAGTAAAGATGATACTCAGACAAAGTCACAACATTTTTGAATCTGCATTTTTAGTCATTCTGTGGTCTTAAAAACAAAGGGCTCGATCCTGCCACCATTAATAATCCATACATAAAGTCCAACTGATTTTATTAGCACAGGATCAAACATAGCTGTTTTTGACACCACTATTACAGCGGCATTATAGGTTTGCTAGAGTAGCCAATTATTATGCTAGTTGTGATGCCAATCATGCCCCAAGTGTTTCTCTAAGGCTTTGTCTATACTGGAAATCTGCCCTGATTTCTGTAACTGATGTAGCTGTATTGGTGCAAACTTTAAGGATAGGCAAGCACAGCCACGATTTGTGCACCAGAGCATATCCATGTTTGAAACCAAGGCTCCGCCAATGTAGATTTCAGTTTACCTTGTCTACACTGGTGTGCCTATCAGTGGCTGGTCATCAATTAATGGAAGACAAGGCCCAAAATTATAGGGGAGAGGGAAAATTGCTCCAAGAGATCCAAATGGCTAACCATTTAAATATCTGCAACTTTTTTTTTTTTTTTTTTTTTTTTTAAAACCACACACTGACTGAGAAACACTCTTCCAAGTAAGTGCAGGTATTAATCTCAGAATTAGTAAAGGAGAGATATCCGAGCACACAGTACATTACAGTTTAAAAAAAAAAAAAAAAGTTATGCACTCCAGTCTGCTAAAATACTTACCTACGAATCCCTGCAAGAATATTCTTCACAGCTGCCATCAGTTTCTGTAGGCCTAAAAAAGCTTCTTCAAATGAAGAGATCTTTGCAGTGGTGGTAGTGATTATATTGTGATCCAGCTTCTGGAAAATTTCAGTACTAAGATGAGGGCAAAAACAAGAGAAAATATTCTATCAGAAGGGGTCACTAAAAACAGACTTCTTTTTTGCCTTGTATCATGGGAAACAAGAAATACATCACAAATACTATATTTTGATTATTATATTTTGATAGACAAACACATGCACATTGTCTCAAAGGTCAAATACAAATGTCAGGTACATTAGTGTTGTCCAAAACACACACACAGGAGTACAAAGTTTTTATTTTGTTTGCATGCATTTATTTTAGATAAGGTGCTTAAACAGGTAACAGAAGCCACCAATTCAATTGTTTTGTAGTCAAAAGGGTAGATTTCTGATCACTTATTGTTACTTTAATAAACAAATGTCACAGACATAGGATGTTCCAGCTGAGGCTTTCAAAACACTTTACAAAATAATGACGAGCCACATTCCTGCGAGTATGGAAAAGACCCTTGAGTGGGTATGCAAACTGAAGTGCTAGTCCCAGTTTCTAACCAGGAAGCTATTCTCACTATTTAAATTATAATTATTAGTCAACCACTCTATGGCCGAGACCTTAAATTGTCAAGAATTAGTCTTTAGCATGTTTTGTAAAGTTGGATTGTAAGAGAAACTGTAATAGCACTCTAAAAAACCCTTCCATAAATAAAAAAAAAATTTGACAAAATGAAACAATCCTTATTTTTAATTCTTCTAAAAAATTTTTAGACACAGATATCTTTCCTTACAGAGTATCAAACATTTTAGCATAGAAGTAGGACCAGATTTCAGGGTCCACAACGTGTTTTTAATGGCTGTGCATTTGGTAGGGACCTCATAAGTATAGCCTTGTATCCTTTACTGAAACTTGGGGGTCAAATTTTCACGTGGGTCTCAAAATGCAACTGCAAAATGTGCAGACACACACATTTTTGATTTGTGCAACTGGAGCAGCAACAGATACCAGATATGGATTTTCAGATATCTTCTTTAAAAATTCAACCATTAATACACTTCTTTATAAACTGCAGAGACAAAGAACTTTGTAAGATTTAAAGAAGAACAGTTGGTCATTTATATAGATAAGTTATAATACACAAGCCAAAAAAAAATTGAAAGGGAAAGCCTCATGTCTGAGTTTAAGCCAATCTTTATTAGGGATTAGGAGAAGATCTTCCTGGAGAGCAGACTATCCCACATAAACCTATTGTCAGGTTCTTGCATCTTACTCTGAAGCATCTAGTGCTGGATAAAGTCGGAGACAGTATACTCGGCTGATGGACCATGGCTCCGATTCAATATGGCAATTCCTATGTCATTACTAACTCATTCAAAATTAGAATGTATGAATTTTTCCCCCCAACCCATGTACATCATTAATAGGACAGCCTTGTAGGGAAAGGCAGACAGTTTCCATAAATAAGTGTGTGTTTGTGGAAACTACACGAAACAACTAATAGCATGCAAAATCCCCCCAACCCTTTCAGCACTTTGTACCTGTACAGGTTTATTGTATTCCAAATTCTTTCAAGGACAGACCAGATTTCCTGATGTCTTTTATCTTGGGACAGCTGAGTGTTTGACAATGACTTGCCTTCCTCACATGTTTGCAGATGCAGCCTTACATCTTCCATTTTTGAACCTGCAGTGTTTTCTGAAAGAGCTGTCAGGGCTTCTGATGATTTTTGTCCACTGTCTGACTGAACCTCATGAAATACACAACCATACAGTGTTGGAAAACTAAAAAAAAAAACCTACATATGAATCTTTTTTTCTAAATGATCAATGTATCTAAGGTACTGGTACTTGTATGTCCTCCATCACCATAGCATCTGAGATCCTCACAATCTTTAAATATAACAACTCAAAATGTCCCTGTGAGGCAGGTCAGTCTTCTTATTCCTATTTTACAAATGGAGAACTGAAGCACAGAGAGGCTAAGTGACTTACCCAAAGTCACACAGGAAGTCTGTGGTGGAGCCTCCCAAGTCCTAGGTTAGTGTCCTAACCACTGAACTATCCATGTATAGTCAATCCATAGAAGACTCCAAAGCTGAATTTGCAAATTTTAACCCACGCCTTTCCCCCCAAAATAGCTCATTAATGCACAACAGAAGTGTTTCATTCTGTTTAATCTTCACTTAAAGATGTAAAGCACATGATTTTCACAGTAAAAGAATTTCAACACTCATTACAAATCAAGGACATGGAATTTCTTTCACACTAATGCCAAATACTTGATAAGAGTTATTCTGCAAAGCGAGGATTTGAGGGCATTTTACATATAAGTTACTATATTCGAAACAGCACAACAGGCTGTGGTGTATACAAATATTTTCTTTGTCTGTAAAAATGGGGATACTCAGAAGAACTGAAATGATTTCAATAAGGTCATCATTACAGGGCTTTCCCTTCACCCTCTCCCCTGGTTCTTGTCATGCAGACAGAAAGCAGAAGACCAGAAATCCAAAGTGCAGGCAATGCAATGTTTATTGGAATTAGTTCCAAGCAAGCATATCCATAGCTCTACACGCCAGAAGAGTCTGTTTCTTAGTTTCCGCCTTGCCTGTGTCCCCGTTCCCCATTCCCACCTCCTCTTTCTTAGCAGGCCCAAATAAACCTGCAATGCATGCCATCAGTCTCACCCCTTACAAGTTATCATCATGTTCCATTTTGGGGGGTGTCAAGGTTCCTTCACCCCTCTGAACTCTAGGGTACAGATGTGGGGATCTGCATGAAAACCTCCTAAGCTTACTTTTACCAGCTTAGATTAAAACTTTCCCAAGGTACAAACTATTTTACCTTTTGCCCTTGGACTTTTGCTGCCACCACCAAACGTCTAACTGGTATTATTATTAGGAAAATGTCCGTTGGGAAACATCTTTCCCCCCAAAAAATCCTCCCAAACGTTACCCCCCTCCCCTTTCTGGAGAAGGTTTGATAAAAATCCTCACCAATTTGCATAGGTGACCACAGACCCAAACCCTTGGATCTTAAGAACAATGAAAAAGCATTCAGTTTCTTAAAAGGATTTTAATAGAAGAAAAAGTAAAAAAAGAGAATCACCCCTGTAAAATCAGGATGGTAAATACCTTACAGGGTAATTAGATTCAAAACAGAGAATCCCTCTAGGCAAAACATTAAGTTACAAAAAGACAAACAGGAATCTACATTCCATTCAGCACAGCTTATTTTTCTCAGCCATTTAAAGAAATCGGAATCTAACGCATATCTAGCTAGATTACTTACTAAGTTCTAAGACTCCATTCCTGTTCTGTCCCCGGCAAAAGCATCACACAGACAGAGAGGAGTTGTTTCTCCCTCTCCCCACCTTTTGAAAGTATCTTGTCTCCTTATAGGTCATTTTGGTCTGGTGCCAGCAAGGTTATCCTAGCTTCTTTACAGGTGAAAGGGTTTTTCCTCTGGCAAGGATGGATTTTAAAGCCGTTTACTCTTCCCTTTATATTTATGACGGGGGGGGTTGTGGTCTGGAGTCTTTGTCCCACCTCTTTTGGGCCCCATGGGAGGGGTAAGGCGTGAGATTGTGTTCTGGCCAAGGCCAAGCTTTTATTTGGCAGGTAGTGTTTCTTCTGCCTCCTTCCATCCCCATCCTAACTGGTTGCTTGACCTTGGCTTGAGAAAGGAGCCAGGCAGCCTTTCAGTTTATGCTCATGTATTACACTTCCACCAGACCCTATAACACCTTAGCACTATCCCTCATCTTTTCCTCATTGTACTAAAAGCCCCATCTGGCTGTGGGAAATGCAACACACTGTCTTTGTTAATTGTTTTTCACTCCTATACTAATGTGTGTGTATCAAAAAGTCAAACCCAAAATTTTATCTGAGGCTGATAAACAAACCTATATACTAACCAGTCATACTGAACCAGTGGCAAACCTAGGAATAAAAACCCTCTAGTAGTTTTAGAGCAGGGCAATAAAAGTTAAAGATGACAAATTTAGCAAGGGAAAACAAGCAAACAAAAAACACCCAAGTGATCCATGGTATTGGGTTGTGTAATTCATGCAAAACTACCTTCAGATAACAATTTTGCAGACCGAGAAAGGAAAATTAGTTGCTCTAAATGCAAAGTAAGGTCAGAAAAAACTCTTGCATCTACTCTATTTAGTGAGCTTTAAATTTCTATAATGTTAATCATGCCTAACTTGAGTCCAATTATTTATTCACATATAGAGCATACTAGATAAGGGCTCAGGAAACACTCATTGCTGAAGAGAACTTCAGTAATCAATTATGTATTTGACAGGAAAAATAAAATAACTCATGCAGATACTAAGGCACTCCCATTCTGAAGTGTAGGAGACAGCAATTGCTGTTCCAATCAATTAGATTACCTTTCCTTATTTTATACTAAATAACTAGCAGTGTCCACCAAAAAAAAATCAAAAAATCTTGATGACTACCTCTCAATAACCCAATAGCAAAACAGAAATAAGAATCTAAGGAAAAACAGCTCATGTTGTAAAAATATACAAAAAAACCCAGCCTCCTTGAAGTCTTTAAACCACGGTTTGAGGACGTCAACAGCTCAGACATAAGTGAGGTTTTTCGTAGGAGTGGGTGGGTGAGATTCTGTGGCCTGCGTTGTGCAGGAGGTCGGACTAGATGATCAGAATGGTCCCTTCTGACCTTAGTATCTATGAATCTCCCTGGGACCCTGGCTAGGCTAATTGGCTCAAAGTTACTACTTCTTTTTGTTGTGTTTAAAACAAAAACAAAAACAAAAAAAAACAAACCACCTTTCCTTTGCCATGGCCTATACATTATTTTTCATCCTTAGCACCAGAATAAGAATTACCAGAGCTTTTAATTGGGCAGTCCAACAACCACCAAGTATAATGTGTCATCTTTCTGCTTTCTTTCACCAATTTTTATACTTGAGTGGAAAGGGGAATTAGACATGCAGGATTTCTGAAGTGCACAAAGGAGAAACTCCACAACTGAATCACAAACTGAGTTGTCAGGAGAAGAGAGGCAGCTCAACCTACACCGACATATTCACAAACCAAGTGAATCTTACAAAATCACGGTAATTAGAGAAAAAAAGATTGGAATTGATGATTTAATAAATCACCTTCAAATGCAGGATAACAGTTATTAATTTGATATGAAGTTCAATCTTTATCAAAAAGCAGCAGTATGCACTTGCTTTTCAGTCATTCACTTCCTTTTTGAGAGTTAATAGAAGCAAAATTCTGCCAGGGATATTTTTATAAACAAAAAGCCTTCACTTTTGTCGTGGGAGCGGGGTTACATTTGGGACGCATCACTTATGACAATATCCTGTTAACCCCCACCTAGCACTGTTTACAATAATTTGTCATTATAACAAAACTAGAAAACCCTTAGTAAGTTTTTAGAGTCAATGATTGGTGACGTTAAAATTTCAGTTAAGCCATAGTTTTAGTGTAAAAACTACGTACATTGACACGCAGCTTACCTCTGCAAGCATCTGGAGCAGTTTAGTCACATAAGCAAAAGCCTGTGGAAGTACACCATCATAGTCTGACCTTGAGCTGAAAGCATGCAATAGCTTTTTAGATTCCTGGAGCAGGATGTTTGCTGTTATGTGGTCAACTGTCTTACCTGATAAAAAAACATTAAGAAGAAACATGGGAAATCAGTTTTAGAGAAGCAAGCTAGTTTGGTGTTAAAATGCACAAACAGTAAAGGAAAAAAGCTAACAGTTCCAAACTGAAACCAAGTATGATCACCATCAGTTCTATACTTTCAAAAAGGTATTACAATTATTGTATGAATTAAACATTCTAGGATATCCATACTTATAAAAATAAGTGTGTGTTATGCAAGATCGTTATCAAACAAAAAAAGTCTGAAAATCCTATTGACGTAAATGGTATAAGATCAGGTGCTATTTTCTTCTGAGGGTTTAATGCCTATAGTCAAAGTCCAACAGTAAGCCTAAAAAATAGTTTCAATGTGCTAGCACATCACTAAACCAAAGTCTTCTCTAGAACACAAACTCTGATGCACTTTACAAACTCTACTCAATTCAAGGGGCTGAAAGATTGTGAAGTGCTCCCAAGCTCCACTACATATAGAACTCTGGCTGGAACAGGAAGCTATGTCACACATTCTTGCAATTTTGTTTTTGTGGGTAAAATGAAAGTATGGAGGGAGAGAAGATCATCCTCATCAAATGTTGATCAGGAATAAACCTTGTGTGCCAATGTTAAAAAAAAATGTAAGAATAAAAAAACTAGAACACTGCTGTTTAATGAAAAACACACACATTTAAAAAAGACTCATCTACATTGTTTATTTCAGCCAGTATATGAAATATCTTGGATACAAACCATGAGCATTAAAAAAAAAAAACAAAAAACCAGTTTCAGGAAGGAATATAACAAGCAGTGTGTAAGAATAAGACTTTTCATTTTGGATCAAATCACCCTCCATTCAGGATCTGGCATAGGCTCATTAGACATGTCATTGTCAGATAATCTGCTCATAACCTGTGCTAGCACACCTTCTGGTAGACCCAGCATAATTATGGTTACAAGTAATGAATGGAAAACTACTGCCAATTAATAAAAGCACTGACACTTTCATAACTAAATGCAAGACTCATGCCTTTGACTTAGTTTTCCATCAGTAAGTTCTTCAGAGACACAGCACACCTATACAAATGCCTATAAACTAATTAAAGCTGTTTTTCTTACAAACCAGGAAGGAAGGAAGATTTCAAATAGAAACAAACAAATACTTGGAAGTACTTGAGAACTCTGGTAAAAAAGCTATACAAGTTTCTTAGATGATATGTTGTTCCACTTTTTGGTAGCATGCACATGAAGATGTAATATTTGAAGCAAATCCTATAAAATGATTGATTTCAATAGTTTTTGTTCAAATTTGTTAAAAACAGGAAAGGAGCAGCAGAATATTTAATTAAGGCTGCCAAACAGTCTCAAGAGACAGTTAGCTTTTTTGTAGCTTCTTCAATAAGTGGTAGTGAATCCTTGCTCCATTTTAAGGCCCATGTCTGGGCAGATTTGAGGGTTATGCAGATTCTTCTTTTTGGTTTTTCTGACAAGTGTTGTATCATGGATCTTTGGGCTAAAAAGTTACAAAACGCTTGCAAGCAGCAAACTGCGATGTTTGCCACTCATCTGGAACAACCATCACATTGTGCGAAAGACAAGAAGGAAGACTACTTCTCCAGGGTATAGTCTCCCTTGGATAATCCACATAACTCCCATTATTCTTGAATTAAAAAGGAGAAAAAATAAACCTTTAAATATACACTATATGTATATTTTCATAATGCACACTTAAGACTCCTGTGATTAGAGGGCTTGACCTCAATGGAGAGAGGTGTATGTTTAGAAGTTTATTACTAAAAAGGAGTCACATAAGATTCTTACCTTTACAAAGATGTTCATGCAGGCATTCAATGGTTGCAAGTAAGCTTCTTGGCACAATATAGCCAAATACGGCCATCCAGTGTTTTTTAAAGCACTGCAGTAAGCTTGCTAGGGTCCATGGGGGCTTCAGATACAGCACCTAGAAGTGAAAAGTTTAAAACTTCACAACCATACAACTTTATCAGTGTATATTTCTCAATTGTGCTACTTTTTAATACCAATTGTACATGCTGAAGTAAACATCCAAAGCATTCTCAAATAAAAGATCAGGTGGATTTTTCCTGGTAAAGTGATTGTATATTACATGATAAATCATAGCCTTGTTCAATTTAGTTTTACTCAGGAGGTGTCTCTTACACAGGTACAGACCCTTCCTAAAAGCACTCCAATTAGCATATGTGCACTGCTGTGACTAGGACTATTGAGAGTTTTATGAGGTATTTCTCTGAAGGACATTCTATTTGTACAACACTCAAGCTTTACAAGCTCAAACAAGAAGTGTTTGTTCTAATACCTTGATAGCCCTCAGAGTTCATCTTGTGCAGATGATTATAAAAGTAAAGTAATTAACCATTCCTGCTAGATGAAAATGTTAATTGGAAGACACACAGAGCTAAACAACTGTATTGATAGTCTTCTGGCTATATAGTCAAAATATTTTAGTTCTACTCCAACTGTCACAGACTTCCTGTGTGAAATTTGACAAGATAGATAATCTTTGTGCCTCAGTTTCCCCACCTGAAAGTGAAGGTAGTACTATTTCCCCTTCTCTGGAGGTTTTGGAAAACTTAATGTTTGTTTGCTCAGGAAGGACAGGCAGAGGAAAAAGGGAGGAGGTGTTGCCTTACATAACAAATGTATACACTTGGACTGAGGTTGAGATGGAAATAGGAGACAGACTTGTTGGAAGTCTCTAGGTAAGGATAAAAGGGGTAAAAAACAAGGGTGATGCCATAGTAGGGATCTACTACAGACCACCTAACCAGGAAGAAGAGGTGGATGAGGCTTATTTTAAGCAACTAAACAAAATCACCCAAAGCACTGGACTTGGTGGTGATGGGGGACTTCAACTACCCAGACATCTGTTGGGAAAATAACACAGCAAGGCACAGATTACCCAGCAAGTTCTTGGAATGTACTGACAATTTTTTATTTCAGAAGGTGGAGACAGCTACTAGGGTAGAGGCTGTTCTAGATTTGATTTTGACAAATAGGGAGGAACAGGTTGAGACTCCGAAAGTGAAAGACAGTATGGGTGAAAGTGATCATGAAATGATACAGTTCATGATTATAAGGAACGGTAGGAGGGAGAACAGCAAAATAAAGACAATGGATTTCAAGAAGGCAGACTTTAGCAAACTCAGGGAGCTGGTAGGTAAGATCCCATGGGAAGCAAGTCTATGGGGAAAAACAACTGAAGACACTTGGCAGTTTTTCAAAAAAAAAAAAAAAAGACATTAAGGGCACAAGAGCAAACTATCCCACTGTGTAGGAAAGATAGGAAGTGGGACAAGAGACCACCCTGGCTTAACCAGGAGATTGTCAATGATCTAATAATCAAAAGCCTCCTACAAAAAGTGGAAAACTAAGTCAAATTACAAAGGATGAATATCAGAAATTAACACAAGCCTGTAGGGACAAAATTAGAAAGGCCACAGCACAAAAGGAGATCAAACTAGCTAGAGACATAAAGGGAAACAAGAAAAAACAAACATACATTCTACAAATATATTAGAAGTAAGGTGACGACCAAGGAGAGGGTAGGCCCGTTATTCAATGAGGGGAGGAAAAACAACAGAAACTTGGAAATGGCAGAGGTGCTTAATGACTTCTTTGTTTTGGTTTTCACCAAGAAGGTTGGTGGTGATTAGACATCTAACATAGTGAATGTCAGTGAAAATGAGGTAGGATCATAGGCTGAAATAGGAAAAAACAAGTTAGATATCTTCAAGTCAGCAGGGCCTGATAAAATGCATCCTAGAATACTCAAGGAGCTGACTGAGGAGGTATCCGATTATCTTTGAAACGTCATGGAAGACAGGAGAGATTCCAGAAGACTGGAAAAGGGCAAATATAGTGCCCATCTATAAAAAGGGAAACAAGGACAACCTTTGGAATTACAGACCAGTCAGCTTAACTTCTGTACGTGGAAAGATAACGGAGCAAATTAATCAATTTGCAAACATCCATATGATAATAAGGTGATAAGTGACAGTCAGCATGGATTTGTCAAGAACAAATCGTGTCAAACCAACCTGATACTTTCTTTGACAGGATAACAAGCCTTGTGGGTGAGGGGAAAGCAGTAGATGTGGTATATCTTGACTTTACCAAAGCTTTTGATACTGTCTCTCATGACCATCTCATAAACAAATAAGGGAAATGCAACCCAGATGGAGCTACTATAAGGTGGGTGCAAAACTGGTTGGAAAACCATTCCCAGAGAGTAGTAATCAGTGGTTCAGAGTCATGCTGGAACGGCATAATGAGTGGGGTCCCATAGGGATCAGTTCTGTTTAATATCTTCATCAATGATTTAGATAATGGTAGAGACAGTACACTTACAAAGTTTACAGACGATACCAAGCTGGGCAGGGTTGCAAGTGCTTTAGAGGATAGGATTAAAATTCAGAATGATCTGGACAAAAACTGGAAAAATGGTCTGAAGTAAATAGGATGAAATTCAATAAGGACAAATGCAAAGTACTCCACTGAGAAAGGAACAATCAGTTCCACATACAAAATGGGAAATGACTGCCTAGAAGGGAGTACTGCGGAAAGGGCTCTGGGGGTCATAGTGGACCATAAGCTAAATACGAGTCAGTTGATACTGTTTCAAACAAACAAACAAAAACCAACCCCCCCCCCCCACACACACAAGCAGACATCATTCTGGGATGTATTAGCAGGTAGCAGGAGTGTTGTAAGCAAGACACTAGAAGTAATTCTTCCGCTCTACTCTGTGCCAATTAGTCCTCAACTGGAGTATTGTGTTCAGTTCTGGGCACCACATTTCAGAAAAGATGTGGACAAACTGGAGAAAGTCCAGAGAAGAGCAAGAAAAAAGATTAAAAGTCTAGAAAACATGACCTATGAAGGAAGATTAAACAAACCCAATTTTTTTCAGTCTAGAAGAGAGAGGACTGAGAAAGGACATAACAGTTTTCAAGTACATTAAAAGATTGTTACAAGGAGGAGGAGGAGGAGGGAGAAAAATTGTTCTTCTTAAATCACTGATGATAGAACAAGAAGCAATGGGTTTAAATTGCAGCAAGGGCAGTTTAGGCTGGACATTAGGAAAAAATTCCAAACTGTCAGGATGGTTAAGCACTAGAATGAATTACCCAGGGAGGTTGTGGAATCTCCATCATGGGGGATTTTTAAGAGCAGGTTAGACAAACACCTGTCAGAAATGGTCTAGATAATACTTAGTCCTGCCTTGAGTGCAGGAGACTGGACAAGGTGACCTCTCTAGGTCCCTTCCAGTCCAATGATTCTAAGTTACAGAAGTCCAAAAGTTACTGTTCATAAAATATGCATTTTGAAAATTCACATTGAACAACCAGACAGCACGTAAATTACTATTAAATGTAATGCTGCACAGACATTACTAATCAAACAAACAATCATCCCAATATCAAAATACATAATGAAATTTAACAATACTCTGAGTGGATGGCTTACAGGATTGGAAATGGGAAGCACGAATCTTCGCTTCTAGGTCATTTGTTCAAATTCCCATTAGGTTAGTAGTGACTAAGTTATCAGATGGCCAGTGTAAAGTGAATTACTGCTCTTAGCCTAATACATGTTAGAGAGGGATCCACATCACAAGAACACCAAAAGGCAAACTCTCAAAAGAGGTGAAGTACAAAATGAGTTTTGAGACTGAATTTCCCTAGGTTAGATTGAACTACACTAGCAGAGCAGTTGCAGGAGGCAGCAATGGGAGGGAGAAATGCTTCTACTGATAGTGCCTTTGATGCAACTGTCCTATAGATTTTTTTTTAAATAAATTAAAAAAAAATACTTCATCTAAAATGTTATGTTATAATGGTCACACTGGCACCTTGCAATTAAACACACTGTTCTACAATGGATTAACTGACAAATGAATCAAGCTCTCGTGGTTTAACACTAGAATCCCTAACCAGAACTGTAGCCTTATTGCAACATTACTTATGAATTTATTCTGTATATTTTAAAGAATGTTTCTCATCACATGTCTTTTCCTATTGGTGCATTTTTACATGAACAATTAGATAGATATATTTTAATCTATCTAGATCTAGATCTCTATCTATGAAACTTTGAAACTCTAAGCACAGAAGCAGGGTCCCTAAAGAATCATGACAGAGGGCAGCACAACTGGTCAGTTTTGCAGTTTTCAAACAAACAAAATCTATTTAAATTTTCATAAGACGTTATAATTGAAAATGAGTTCAGGGATCAAGAACTGTAATGCAGTTTGAGACATCTTCCACATCATTGTACTAAATCAGCCCTATGTGTCATTAACATTGTAATGTAAAAAGCAAACAGATTGAACTTTGAACTCCGAGACAATCTTTAACTTAGCATTTGAAATATCAAGCAAACCACCACAAGTAACCACCTCCATCCACAAGTTTCCAAAAGCAATTTTCATTTCAGTTTCTAATATCGAGGATAAAGCTTCTCCTAAACTTTTCTCAAGGTCAGGAACAATGCTTAGGAGTGGAGTTGTAAGGCTGGGATCTTCCCTCTTGGTTTTCTGGGACCCAGTATCTGCCAGGTAAACACAGTGACAATAAGTGCTTTCTTTAGTGCATTATTCATAGAAATTAGTTAGAGAAACAAGTTGCTAGGTTCTGTAATCCAAGTGCTGGATTTGTGAGTGCTGGATTGTTGCCTACAATTTATTATTTTGTCCTCTAGTTGTAGGTCTCCAGCTACAGAGGATTCCGTCACTTTACTTCTACTACTCCATGACCAAATATCTGAGCACCTTCCAAGTATTTTAAAATAGAATCAGAGTTCATATTTCTCACCCCTCTCCCTCACCCACCACCACTAGGAGAGATAGCATGATTCTTCTCTAGGGTGTTTAAGTTTGTGACTTGCATGTGTGTCGTATGAAGAGCCTACTGAACTTAAGAGCTGCCATACTAGGTCGGACCAATGGTCCATTGAGCCCAATACCCTGTCTGACACTAACCAGTACCAGAGCTTCAGGAGGAGTGTACAGAACAGGGCAATTTGATGGATCAACCCTCATCTTCTCCTCCCAATTTCTGGGACTCCGCAGTTCAGGGTTGCCCTGAGCATGGGCTTGCATCCCTGACCATCCTGGCTAATAGCTATTGATGGAACTATCCTCCATGAATTTATCCGTATCTTTTTTTTAAATCCAGTTATACTTTTGGCCATCACAACAGCCCATGGCAATGAGTTCCATAGGTTAGCTGTGCACCGTGTGAAAAAATACTTCCTCTTGGTTTGTATTAAACCTGCTTATTAATTTCATTGGTAGACTCTTGGTTTTTGAACTGTGGGAAAGGATAAAAAAATATATACATTTTCTATTCACTTTTTCCACCCCATTCATGATTTTACAGATCTCCATCATATACACCTCAGTCATCTTATTTCAAAGCTGAACAGCCCTAAACTTTTTAGTCTCTTCTCGTAGGGAAGCTCATCCACACACTTTATCATTGTTCCTCTTCCATGAATCTTTTCCAGTTCCACTATATCCTTTTTGAGATAGGGTGACTAGAACTGGGAATGGTATTCAAGGTATGGGTACAACATGGATTTACTGAGCAGCATTATGAGATTGTCTGATTTTCTATTCCTTTCCTAACAGTTTCTAACATTCTGTTAGCCTTTTTGATTGCTGCTGTAAATTGAGTTGAAGTTGTCAGAGAAGTATCCATGGTACCTCCAAGATCGCTTAATTGGCTAATTTAGACCATCATTTTATATGTATAGTTGGGATTATTTTTTCCAATGGGCACTACTTTTCACTTAGGTTGAATTTCATCTGCCATTTTGTTGTCCAGTCACCCACTTTTGTGAGAAACCCCTCTCTCTTTTCGCAGTCACTTTGGGATTCAACATAATTTTTGAGAAAGTCAGCATGGTTTTTGTAAAGGAAAAATCATGCCTCGCCAATCTACTAGAATTCTTTTGCGGGGAAGGAGGGTGTCAACAAGCATGTGGACAAGGGGGATCCAGTGGATATAGTATACTGAGATTTTCAGAATGCCTTTGACAAGGTCCTCACCAAAGGCTCTTAAGCAAAGTATGTAGTCATGGGATAAGAGGCAAGATCCTCTCATGAACTGGTATCTGGTTAAAAGACAGGAAACAAAGGGTAGGAATAAATGGACAGTTTTCAGAGTGGAGAGAGGTAAACAGTGGTGTTCTTCAAGGGTCTGTACTGGGACCAGAACTATACAACATAACCATAAATGATCTGCAAATTTTGCCACCTCACTGTTCACCCCTTTTTTCCAGATGATACAAAACCGCTCAAGACAGTTAAGTGCAAAGCAGACTGAAGAGCTGCAAAGGAATCTTGATAAATGCAAAGTAATGCACATAGGAAAACAATCTCAACTATACATATAAAATGATGGGGTCTAAATTAGCTGTTACCACTCAAGAAAGATCTTGGCATCATTGTGGATAGTTCTCTGAAAACATCCACTCAATGTGCAATGGCAGTCAAAAAAGCTAAACAATGTTGGTAATCATTAAGAAAGGGATAGATAATAGGACAGAAAATATATTGCCTCTATATAAATTCATGGTACGCCCATATCTTGAAGACTGTGTGCAAATGTGGTCACCCCATCTCAAAAAAGATATACTGGAATTGGAAAAGGCTCAGGAAAGAGCAACAAAAATTATTAGGGGTATGGAACGGCTTCCGCTTGAGGAGAAATTAAAAAATTGGGACTTTTCAGCTTGGAAAAGAGACAACTGAGAGGGATATGATAGAGGTCTATAAAATCATGACTGGTGTGGAGAAAGTAAATAAGGAAGTGTTATTTACTCCTTCTCAGAACACAAGAACTAGGGGTCACCACGTGAAAATAATAGGAAGCAGGTTTAAAAACAAACAAAAAGGAAGTATTTCTTCACACAATGCACAGTCAACCTGTGGAACTCTTTGCCAGAGGATGTTGAAGGCCAAGACTATAACAGGGTTTAAAAAAAGAACTAGATAAATTCATGGAGGATAGTCCATCAATGACTATTAGCCAGGACAGGCAGGGATGGTGTCCCTAGCCTCTGTTTGCCAGAACCTGGGAATGAGCGACAGGGAATGGATCACTTGATTACCACCTATTCTGTTCATTCCCTCTGGGGCACCTGGCATTGGCCACTGTCAGAAGACAGGAAAGTAGGTTAGATGGACCTTTGGTCTGACCCAGTATGGCCATTCTTATCTTGAATAATTTTTAATCACTGTTCACCCCCTTTTCCAGATCATTAACGTTGAACAGCACTGGTCTCATCAAGATCCTTGAGAGAAAGTTTAGCGAAGAACTGAATTTTGTATTAGTTCTGGAAGTATGCACATCCATCATTCTTTTCTCGTGGCAGACAGTTCTCTAGTTCAGATCTTCTGAAAGTTTAGTCTTGCACACTTCATGAATTTCCTCCTACTAGCAGAGTTTATTTGTTCGGAACATACCAAATATGGGAAGTCACAAACACACAGGGAGAGGTGATCTCTTTGGTATCTAGAGCCAGTCCTACAGAGGGCTCTTAATATTAGGCAAAAACCTGATCTGGATTCTGTATTTAAAGGGCAGCAAGTGCAAAGAGATCAGCTCTAAGATGTGTCCACAGAAAGGTGTGTTACTAAGCACATGGGGCGTTTCAGCCTTCTAGATCAGACAAAGTCCCTTCCCAGCAGGATTTTCTTAGGTTTACCGCACTACATCTTATTATGCCAAATTGTATTATGCTTTGTCTTAAGCGACAGACCACTAACCAAGTTGTCCTAATTTCTCAGAATATATTTATTCATGACTCTACTCCAGATACCTGATTTAAGTGACTGTAGAGGGGTGGTTACCCTGCTCCCAGGATAAAAAGGAGTGAGGGCAGCTGAGGGAGGCTGGCTGGCTGGCGAGCTGGCCACAGGTGTGGCCAGCTCAATCAGGGAACAGCTGGTTCCGATAAGAGGGCTGTGAATAAGGAGCTGTGTGAGTCTCACTCCAGCCCTGAAGTGAGAAGGACCTCGCTGCCTGGGAGAGACAGGGTACCTTTGACAGGCCAGTGCTGGGGAAGGAGCAGGATGAGCTGGGGAGCTCAGGCCTGGCTACCTCCCAAGCTGAAGTCTAGCAGAAAGGCCTAAGGAGATACTGGGGCTACAGAAAAACAGCTAGGGCTAGAAAGGCAGCAGGTCCAACCCCCCTTGCCAATGATAAGTGGCCATTATAGACTGCAGTCTGCCCCAGAGAAAGGGGGCTAGATGACAACTGGCAGTAGCCACTGAGGCTACTGAGTAGCCACAAGACTCAAGGCTAAGTTACACCATTATAACCCACTTCTCTGGTGCAAGTATAGTTGTTCATATTAAGCAGCATTATTGAGTGAACTTAGATTGATAAGTTAGTTCAGGAATCCAACTAACAGTGGATTCATGACTTAGTATGAAACCTTTTTGAGTTAGAGAGTTGTGTTGGGGCTAACCTCTATTTAAAAAATAGATTTCTTAAAAGGTGGCTAGAAGTTTTGTTTTAATGCACACCTATACACAGAGCTGGGAAACATACTTAATACTTTCATCATTCGATCAACTGAAACAGTTTTATTCAAGCTCTCAAACTTCACACGCACAAAGTCATCTTTGGGTAGAGACCAAAGATGGAAAATTTCAGCCCTCAAGATGAATGTTCTAGAAGTTCTGAGTGTATGAAGACAAAGTTACAATGGAAACTTTTCTGCACACTTAATTATGCTCCGCATGACTCAAAGGGCCACTATAAATATGCGTATACATGCAAACTAACCTGTTTTTGATTGTTGTAGGCCAATACAGTTCTCATGGCTGTTCACATTCAGGTTCTGGAGCGCAGTAACCAAATCTGCTTTGCATAGGGCCTTTACATCACTCACCAGGGCTTTGCTGCATAAATTTTTATCATCCCTATGAAAAAAGATTTACTTTTGTTTTGATCTATTAACTGCTCAACAACACTATTATATTCTAAATCATAAAGCTAGCCCATTGGCAAACTTGTCTTCAGTAAGCCCACATAAATCTTGAAGGGCTTCACTATAAACAACATGTTGCCTGAGAAAGAAAAAAAGGTACCGATATAAGAAGGTAGATGAGATGGTTAAATCAAGAAATATCTATTCTGAAAAGCAAACGCACAAAATATATTGAAGGGGACGACAACAAAAACTTTATAACTACACTTTAGGCCTGACTTCACCAGAAAAGCAACTGCAAACACTGGCATCTTTTAGCTCAACAGATGAAACCATATTTGCTTACTTACTGCCAAAAAACAAAAACATGCCCGCCCTTCCCCCACTCCAAACCACCACCCTATACATGTCTTTACTCTTAGACCTGAAAAGCAGGATGTATTTTTTAAAAAAATCAAAATTGTATTTTTTAAATTAAACTGATTTTAAATTTAAAACTAAACAATTTTTTTTAAATAAAACTAAAAATACTTTTGAATTTGTAACCTATTTTACTTACTCTAATCTATTAAAATTAAATAAAAATATTCAAGCAGGACATGTTTGCTAGGAAAATTTTAAAGAAAGTCAAACCACTGAACTGGTAGAAGTCAGTGGCTAAAGCAACTGGAACCAGAGTAAGTTGAAGTGCTAAATCAGCTTTTGACAATAGTAGCGTCTTTTACAGGTGCAGAGATAATATTTCAGGTCAATGACTAATTCATTCAGAAGATGAGAAACCAATTGGGAATTTGAAGAAAAAAAGCAAAGCTTGTTTTTTATTTATAGATTGGAAGAGGATAATAAGGTAGAAGGAGGAGGAGCTCTACTAGTTCTAAAATCTTAAAGGACATAATGGCACTGATTGTTTCTATTCACTACCTATAGATAATACCTTCTTTAATAAATCCATTTTAAATGCATAAGTTTTTGATACTTCTTATGTATCCAGCACATTTAAAAGATTTTTATTAATTAAATAAAACCAATTTTAAAATGCTGTTTGTGCATTAATTGAATTTCAATTACCATTTAAATGCAGCTTGACACAAATCACAAGTAAAAAAATTAATCCTCTAGCAAAGAAATGCATTATTCACCATTTTCTAATATCATAAAAATGTAACTACAAATATATGTATATTAAACTATATAATTGCTTAAATGTGTATTGATTCAGTGCATCATCCAAGTGGCAAAAAGAAGTACCAAATTTACTGTGATGGCTCTATGTAGTTGCAAATCCATGTGTTTTAAAGTTAATGATTAAGGAGATTCAACCACTCTTAGGAAAAATAAAAAATAGTTACATGCCTGTTCTGTAACTGTTGCTCAAGACAAGTTGCACGTGTCCACTTCACTTAGTGGTCTGTGCACCAGAGCACTTTTTCCCATAGCAGTACCCATCGGGCACTCACGTTGCTTGGAGACAGGTTAAAGGGCAGAGCCATCCCAACCTCCCCCTCAGTTCCTTCTCATACCAGAAGCCACCACTCATAGTGGCTCCAGTGTAGAGGGGAGAAGAGCGGATTATGAGATGGACACGCATAACATGTTGAGGAACAACAATTCTTGTAGCCCATGAAAGCTTATGCTCTAATAAATTTTTAGTCTCTAAGGTGCCACAAGTACTCCTGTTCTTTTTCCAGATACAGACTAACACGGCTACTACTCTGAATTCCTGAACAGGTAGGTATCCCTCTTTTCCCTTCTTTGAGTGCTTGCACTTGTCCATTCTACTTAGGTAACTCTCAAGCAGATCCTGATGGAGGAGGGTATCACTGTCTACCTAAACAAGGCCTGCACCACTATTCTCCCAAACTTAGCATCATCTCTGGAGGAGAGATGGCATAAGGGTCATCATATAAACCAAAGACCACATGGCAGCCTAGCAAGTGTCAGTAATAGGAACATGACCCAGGAAAGCTGTTGAAGCCATCTTTTAGTCCTTGCAGAGTAGGTTAACACTTTGTGGGGAAAAGATATATGGGCAATATCATAACAAGGAAATGCAAGTGGAATCCAGGAGCAGATCCTCTGGGAGGTTACAGATTTCTCTTTCATACAATAATAAAATGAAACCAACAGCTGAGAAGATGCCCAAAACACCTTAATTCTGACAAAGTAAAGAGCTAATGTTCTTTCAATGTCCAAGGTATGTAGCTGCTCTTCATCTTTGTGAGAATGGGAAAAGATGTCAGCAAATAAACAGTCTGATTCAAATGAAAGTCAAAAACCACCCTGGCAAGAAGTTTGGGGTGAAGATGTAAGGCCACTCTGTCTTTGCTTACCAGCAGCATCCGCAGGTTCGGCTGACTGCAGCTCCCACTGGCTGTGGTTCTCCATTCCAGGCCAATGGAGGCTCTGGGAAGTGGTGACCAACATGCCCAGGTCCACGCTGCTTCCCGCAGCCCCAATTGGCCTGGAACAACGAACCACAGCCAGTGGGAGCTGCGGTCGGCAGAACCTGCAGATGCTGCCGGTAAACAAACAGTCCTGGCCCACCAGCAGATTTCCCTGATAGGCCACATGTCAAAGGTTGCTGATCCTAGATATAGGAGAAGCTGTCCTGACCCTGAGTTTGTAAGCTCATAGGATGTGCTCCCCAGCTAAGGATAAAGCATCTGTGACTAGAGTAAAGTAAAGGGAACCCTTGTGCATATATTGACTGAGACCATCCACCAATTCAGGGAGAAGAGAACAGTTGCAGGGATTTGAGTCAGCATGCCCAGCAGATGTCGGGAAACTGACTTCAACCACCTCTGCATGACCCTAACGTGAAGTCTGGCATGCTGGGTAACATATGTGCAAGTTGCCATAGTGTCCTAAAAGTCTCGTGCAATTCCTCACTGTTATACGGGGATGCACCTGGAATTCTGAGCACAGATTGTGTATTGCTTGAAACAAATATGGCCTTGCTGTGGTTGAATCGAGTACTACCCCTGCAAATTTTATATTCTTGGCAGGAGCGAGATCTAGTTGTTCTTTGAGTAACAGGCCTAAAACTTGAGAGAGACAAGACCTTGTGCACCCCTTCTTCCACCTGGTTCTTGGACTGTCCAAGGAGCAACCAGTTGTTCAAGTAAATGCCCACCCTTTGAACATGTGCTGCCACCACCACCGCACACATTGTGAAAACTCAGGGCAGGGACAGAGGACAAGCCAAATGGAAGAAATGTGAACTGATAATGGACATCTGCCAGAACAAATCTTAGGAACTTCCTGTGACAGGCCAAAAGGAAGTATGCCTCCTTTAAGTACAGGTAGCAAGTCAGTCGTTGCACGACAGGAATGGGATAATAGTAACCATTAGAATTTTTTTTTTTAAATGAATTGTTTGAGATTCTGCAGGTCCAGAATGAGTCTGAGGCCTTCCTCATGAGAAAATACCAGGAATAAAATCCCTTCTCCTGATGTAGGAGGCACTTCTTCTATGGCCCCTAACAGCAACAGAGGCTGTCCTTCCTGAATTAGTACAGTCTCAAGAGAGTGATCCCTGAAAAGAGACAGAAAAAGTGGATGGGAGAGTGGAATAGACGTGATTTGTAGAATATATCCCAGTTCCACTGTGCTTAGAACCCACCTGTCTGAAAACATGATTCCAAATGGTACAATATGCAGCCAAAAGGAGGGAAACTAAGTAGTTTGGTGCTCTCAACTGAGTCAGACAGACTGTTTGGAACTTGACAGCTGTCTCACGGTCACAGATGTAGGCGGCAGAGATGGAGATCTCCTCCTCTGGAACTTGTCATGTCCTTTAGTTGTCAAGGTTCCTTCCCCACTCTGAACTCTAGGGTACAGATGTGGGGACCTACATGACAGACCCCCCCCCAAGCTTATTCTTACCAGCTTAGGTTAAAAACTTCCCTAAGGTGTAAACTTTGCCTTGTCCTTGAACCGTATGCTGCCACCACCAAGCGTTTTAAACTAAGAACAGGGAAAGAGTCCACTTAGAGACATCTTCCCCCAAAATATCCCCCCAAGCCCAACACCCCTTTTCCTGGGGAAGGTTTGATAAGAATCCTCACCAAATTGTACAGGTGAACACAGACTCAAACCCTTGGATCTTAAGAACAATGAAAAATCAATCAGGTTATTAAAAGAAGAATTTTAATTAAAAAAAAAAAAAAGGTAAAAGAATAATCTCTGTAAAATCAGGATGGTAAATACCTTACAGGGTAATCAGATTCAAAACACAGAGAATCCCTCTAGGCAAAACCTTAAGTTACAAAAAGACACTAAAACAGGAATATACATTCCATCCAGCACAGCTTATTTTACCAGCCAACAAACAAAAGGAAATCTAATGTATTTCTAGCTAGCTTACTTACTTAACTTTACAGGAGTTGTAAGGCTGCATTCCTGATCAGTTCCCAGCAAAAACATCACACTGACAGACTAACCCTTTGTCCCCCTGCCCCCCCTACAGCTTTGAAAGTATCTTGTCCTCTCATTGGTCATTTTGGGTCAGGTGCCAGCTAGGTTACCTTAGCTTCTTAACCCTTTACAGGTGAAAGGGTTTTGCCTCTGGCTAGGAGGGATTTTATAGCACTGTATACAGAAAGGTGGTTACTCTTCCTTTTATATTTATGACAGAAGTGTTATGCTCCTTCACCAGGTAATATGATGGATACCTCTGATGCCCCTGAGGCAGAAAATGTTTTCTCTTTGTAAGGACCCAGGGACTAGGATCCAGGTCTGCGGAGTCTGGGACAGCTATAATTCTCACTGTGCCACTGGGAGGCCATCCAGAGGCACAGCCAGGGAGCACTATGGAGAGTAAACACTGCAGGAAATACCGCCCAAGAGATCCAGAGTGATAATACCTGCACCCCTCTGATTGGCCAAGTGCACTATTTAACCCCACGGGTTGCCCCAGGAAGTGGCCTAGGCAACCTCACAGACTTCAGCCTGCTGCAATGCCAGACTCTGCTTGATCTCGTGTCCGACTTCAGCCTTACTCTCACCCTGATTCCTGACTCTAGCCTGCTACAAACTCTGATATTCAGCCTCTGACTGCAGCCTGACTCTTGCCTTCCGATTCCAGCCTTGTACTACTTCTGAGCTCTGATCCTGCCTTGACTCCGACCCTGGCTCTTGCTTACAGAACTTGTTTTTGGAATTCCTCCAACTCCTGCCTGGTGACTACTGTCCCTGCTGGGCAGACCTCAGCCCAGCTGCGACCACTAGGCGAGACCACTTATGCCACAGTCCTTTTCAATTTTTATAGCAGGAGTATAAATACCCAAAGATTTCAGGATTGCTGAGGAATCTTTTAAAGAGTGCAGAGTCTCAGCTATTTTGCCAGAGAACAGACCTGAATCCTTGAAGGCAAGTCTTCTATAGCATGCTGCACTTCCAGCGCTTGCAGCCACGAAGCACAATGCATAGCAATGGCTGCTGCCATCAGTGGAGCTGCTGAGTCTGCTTCATCCAGTGAAGCCTGTAGATAGGACTGGGCAACCAAACAACCCTCATTAATAAACACCTTAAATTCCTCTTTGACATTGTTTGATAACTTGTCTTGAAATTTAGACATTGCATTCCAATTTGAATCATCATATCTGGCAAGGAGCACCTGATGATTTGCAATTCTACATTGTCCTGCACAATTGGTACCATGTGGGTTGGTGCCAAAGCTATCGGATCTGGGAGTTATCCTGCCTGAGAGATGAAGCTGGCACTGACAAGCACAAGAGATCCTGTGCCACCGCATATGCCTAATACATAGTTGGTACTGACAAAATAGCCTGGGGAACAGAAATCAGTGTCACAGATGAAGTAGGCAATGGAGTCTGTCTTGCCAGAGCCTCTGGAGATGCTGGAGTTAACAACTCAACAATGCAGGAATACAGTACAGGGGACCACCTCACCTCCTAACCTCAGAACTTGATTTATCCTTAAGGGAGTCTGACCATTTAGCCCTCAAAAGGAAAAGACTTCAGTATATCACAGTACAGAGCAAAGCTCAACAACAAAAACAATGACAAAAGAATAGGTAAACGGAAACCTAAAATGGGTAGAGCTAGCTAGCTAAGAGCTCACACTTGCTCTGACCACCAATCACAGGTGGTGAGAAGAAACTGAGGAGCATCTCTGCCTTTCATGCTCCTACTAAGCAGCACCGGTGCAAGGCGGGCACGTGCTGCCCAGATAGGTTCCACCATGGAAAAATGTTCTCTAGCTCTGGTGCACTGGCACGCAGACATTTAAGTGGAATGGACATGTGCAAGCACCTGAAAAAGAACTGAGCAATGCAAATGCAAAAAGAAGATTTAGGCCAATGATTTAAAATCAATCCACCCTGCTGCGTACCCAATGAAGATGTGATGGACTAAGCTGAATTCTGTCCTGCCTAATACAACAAAATTAACTAAGTTCCAGCTGGAGAATCTTTGTTGCTCATGAGGCTGTAAAGAAGCCAAAAAGAGTAGAGTAGAGATGGATTTTAAGAGTATAGATCACAGCCTTAGTTTAATAGAGCCGCACAATGTAAGAGTCATCCTTTAACTCAGACTGTGCTAACTTAACATGGACAGTCTCTCCTTATTCATGTTTGCCTAGGTTTCCATTGAAAACATTAATTTGGCTCCCACACATTAAGTTTGCACAAATTAAACCAGTTCCCATTAGATAACTCATTTCCACTTTCTGAAATGTTATTGATTTTGTCTGGTATTCACTCGAACAACCCTTTCAGTATCCATTCAAGGAGATCAGTAGCTGAAAATGAAGTTTCAATTCCTAGTGTAGCCAAAGCTAGAATCAAGTCACAGAAATCATCAGCAGAATTAGAACGAAGTCAATCCCTATCCATACACACTAACACATACTACCACCAACTCCACTGTGTATGAAATCCAAACATCTATGTACAACCAGATCTCTGCTCTGTTCCCACCCAAAAAGCGATTATTAAGTCTTTGGTTACTTTATGCAGCACCAGTAATATTAGCAATTGTTTTCCAGCAAATTCCAGTTTTAAGAAAATTAAGAACTTGAAATAACTCTAACCATAACACTTTAAGTAGAGTGACTGTTTTTAATTATTCCTTTATACCACAAAGGAGTTATATTAAGTGATTGTGTGTCTCAAAAAAAAAAAAAAAAAAAGATTTCAAATCACATCTAAAAGTGATGGGTTGTATAGTCTCCTCCTCAAACACAGAATTCAGCAATCTCAGACTTGAAAACAAAATACGAGATGCAAATGTAACTCACGTGCACAGTATGACAAAAGCTTGAGGGAAAAGACTCTGATACTGCAAGCAGCACTGTAAAACACGATCATCATTGTTTTCATCACTCAATCCATCTGCAAATTTAGCAAACACAATGGCAATATATTCAGAAATAATCAGGCTTCATAAGCAATATCAATATATTTATTAAGATACTGTATTCAAACACTATTTGTTCAAGCAAAGGGGAGATGTGTGGTCTAAGTACAGATCTGGGACCCAGCAATTCCCTGAGTTCTACTAGAAACTGCTGCTTTCTTGCTGTGCAACTTCAGACAAATTGCTTACAGAGCTCTGATCAACTAGGTCAGTAGTCACCAACTGAAGACGACACACAATCCATACCTAGCTTGGTAGGATGAAGTAACTCCCCACAGCCTATTTATAAAGTGGGGAGACAGCTAGAATTGAGAACGCTGTAACAAATAAATTTATTGATAAAATGGTAGGGAGTGAAGAACTAGTTTTGATTATAAACTACCCATGTACTAAATCGGTTAAAAAAATCCTTTACTACTGATTAAGGTATATTTGATGGGTTATGCTGAAAAAATATGGGTGATGTTGATCTTTCTGAATTATCAGAAGACCAACACCTACCCATCACAAAAGATAGAGAAATATATAGGGCCTGATTCTTCACTCCATTACACCAGTTTTATGGCAGCATGACTCTGACATCAATCAACAGTATAAAATTGGTGTGACAGTGTGGAGAATCAGGCCCATAGCGAATAATAGTAAATTTTAATAGGGAAATTGCAAAGATTATATTAAGACCAGAAGTAGATGCTGATTCTGACACTAGTAGAGCTGTGAGGACCATTCAATCCAGAAATAAATGCAACTATGTACATAGCTTACATATTTTCTGAGAGGCAAGCTGCATGGATTGCCCCCACAGCTTTGAATCTTGGTTTTTGAGACAAGTATAGATGAACTCAACTGCAGGGACAGCTTTGTGCCGAACATGTTGTAGTACTTTGCCTTTCTTCAAGTTGTCCAGTTCTTGTAGAACCACCCAGGGAATTATCAGTGCAAGTCTGCCAATGCCTAGAAAAAATAATTTTTTTTTTTTAAAATGCCAATTGAACTACAGTAGGGTCCATTTTAATGTGAACATAGTTCCTGAGGTTTATGTGTATTAGCAAATTTCTGCATTACTGGGCAAGACCCATTTCATCTGTATACAGGAGGATTAATTTTTTTTTTTTTAAACAGAAGTTAGCTTCCCAAACATTAAATTCAATATAAACACTCATTCAATGGGTTATCTTAAAAGTGATGACATGCAAAGTTGAGGAGTAATCAGTAAACAATTTTTATCACATTACTGTACCATATTTTGACATAATTGTTGTGGTAATCCTGTCATGCTGTTTGCCACACAATGAATACCACACTGTGTGATGCTTGATGCTAAAATAAAAAAAGTCAGAGCAGTAGAGGAAAAGGGAAGACTGATATGTTCACAAATGATTGTCATTATGTATAATCTAATAAATAAAAGGCAACAACGGTTTGCAAAGACCATCAACCAACAACACTATATCAGCGATAAACGCTATGTACACTAGACAAAAGTTTTAATGTCCTACATTTTCAATGAACATGGTTTAAAAAATTCTTTAAAAATATGGACTAAACTTTGTCATTAACTCTGGAATATAGTAGACACACAAAGAATATATTAGAAAGTGAATGACTATTCTGTCAATGCTATATACATTGGCCCCATTCTTTATCCCTGGCACTTACATGATCAGAAATAAAGAAATACACCACATACATCACTGCATAACAGGGCTATGTTTCCAATTGGTTTGCATTATAAATCAGTGTTCATTAGCTCAGAATGTCAGAAGCACCTTGATGGACTTCACTGGTGCATGCCAACATGCTGGTATCTGCTGTCTTAGTTCCTCTAGCAGTACAGACTTAGAATTCAGCAACATACTAGGAGGCAGTACTGAAAGCACAGGGCTGGACATCAGAACTCCAGGTGTATTATTTCCAGCTCTGTTACTAACTTGGACCTCAACTTTTTTTCTGCCTTGTTAATACTTATCTTACAGATGGGATAATTTGTTCCTGTGCCCTCAGCTGTGTTACAAGGTTTAAACAAAGTGCTTTGAGATCTTTGTATTAAGGTGCAATAGAAGTGCAAAATACTTATTATTAATAATGGATCCAACACTTAAGTCCCTATTCTGTCCTTACCCCAGGTAAAAAAAACAAAAAAACAAACAAACCTCTTATTGACTTTCTATAGCATCCAGTATCAGATAGGACCAGACCTGGGGGGTTTTAGAAGGCAAGGTTTCCTAAAACTTATGTATGCAGAGGAGTTTAAAATTTGTAAAAAAGTTTACTGCTCTGCTTTCAAATGTCAGTTTCCTTAATAGGAAGCCTACACTCTGAATTTAGACTCACAAACAGGCATTTACATGTGAAAATCTAAGTGTCCAAATCTGGGATTTGGATAGCTTGTTAAGGAGCCCAGAGTTGAGAGTTAACCTCAATATGTACGAAGTTATTTTCCATTATTTACATTCCAGTACAGTGTGATAGGCATTGTCCATAGCCTGAAGAGCTTGCTATACAAACACGTGAACCTGTTGATTGTCCCTCTTCTATAGGGGCTATAAAAGCATTCACATACCTGGTATATCACTAGTTTTCAAAGTCATGATAAACTGCAGGTGACTAATCATTATGTTGGTGTCAATCACTATCAAGAGGTTCAAACCAGAAGTAGCAGTTGCTGTAGAAGAGAACACATAGCAATTCATTCTTTTGCATTCCTTACTTAGATCACTTATTACTTTTAATATTGTCATCGTGGAAGCAGAGAGCAGAGGAATCTCCTGAGAACCTTACAAATGACATACCAGCCGGAATATCTGCATTCTCTTCCGGAAGATCTATTTCCATACTTGTCAATTCTCCACAAGTCTGTACGACTGGCAAAGCCATCTTTTTGTCAATTCGAGCAGCATGCAAGTCTTCTATTATTTGCATCTATTATAAAACATGAATACATAAAATAGGAGGTGGGTAAGCTCTTTAAAAAAAGTTGTCTGATAGGAACAAACATCTTTGGTATCACTGCAGCTGTTTTTGTGCAGTTCTTAGCCTTAGTCAATTTTCAACTGGTGCCGCAAATTTAAGATTATGAACATCTTCCAAAATATAGGAAGTCTAAGGTATGGCCTAAAAGTTTCATTTGTGACCACATTTCTATCCAGTAGTTAATAGGCTTGATCTGTTCCTTACTACAGAGACAAAAAGTGCTCTGCTAACAGTTCTTTAGGAACATTGCTATTTCAGTGGTTCTCAACCAGAGATGCACAAACCTCAGGAATACACAGAGGTCTTCTAGGGGGTACATCCACCCACCTAGATATTTCCTTAAGTTTTACAACAGGTTACATAAAAAGCACTTGCTAAGTCAGTACAAACTAAAATTTCATACAGACAATGACTTGTTTATACTGCTCTATATACACTACACCCTGAAAGGCAATATTTATATCCCAATTTATTTATTTTATAATTATGTTAAAAATGAGAAAGTAAGCAATTTTTCAGTAATAGGTTGCTGTGACACTTTTGTCTTTTTTATGTCTGATTTTGTAAGCAAGTAGTTTTAAGCGAGGTGACGTTTAGGGGTACTCAAGACAAATCAGACTCCTGAAAGGGGTACAGTAGTCTGGAAAGGTTGAGTGCCACTGCTGAATATATTTACTAAAAAAAGTAAAGGGATCCTGGGAAGTAAAACTGATGGGATTTGCAACCAAATATTCTGACCTCACTTTCCAACATGTTAGCAAGAAGTCTAAAACTAGGTTGTACCATGTAAACTTGTTTCATAAAGTCCTTGACAAGTGCAACAAACTCTAACTGGATTTTTTTTAGTACTTAAAGAGATACCATGGCCAGTAGGAATGAAAGTGGCATAGCAACAGTGCAGAATGAGGATACAGTTGTTTAAACTGAAATATCACTAACCTCTTGGTCTGTTTCTGTAATCTGAATGGCTTGATGGGAGGCAGAAGGGCATGGGACTTCAGAGCTCTGTTGAGAAATAATGCCAGAAGAAAGACATTTATAAGAATGCAAGCACTTGCTACCTGATGACAAACTTTAATTTTATTGTCAGGTCACAAAGAGAACTTGTTTAAATTAATGTTCTATCCAAATACTATCTTTGCAGTAGTATTATAAAAAGAGTAAAGAATGCAGTGGGCATATAGAAAAGAGCAGAGTACATATTTAAATTGGCACAATCATAATGATACAAAAAACATGTTAAGATGCTCTAAAAAAGTAGACAAGTGTCTTGTATAAGTGAGGTTGGGATCAACAAATTCTTCTTAGTTGTGGCCAAACTTAAGCCTACGTCTCCATAAGTAGAGGGAGAAGATATAAACTGTCACCTAGAAACCACCATTTAAAAAAAAAAAACCCAACCCATTTGTCTACTACTAACTTGTCCAGGATTTTATTACTTTACCTGTCTTAAATGTAATGGTATGGCTTCAAAGGTCCTTCCTTCAGTTCTTGAACTACTAACAGTTTTGCTGGAATCAGGATGCTGTTTTTTCTCTTTAAGATACTGCCATTCGTGAGATGTTGCAGTTGAATTAAATGATGGCATATGTTTAGTATCATGGTGATTTTTGTTAGATAGTTCTTTGGAGTTTTGTAGGTGTTTTTTCTTCTTACAAGTCTTTGATGATGTGTGTGATATATTAATGGGGAAACTGCCATCTCCTGCAGTCTTTGGAAAGGTGGCTGAGGGCTTTTGCAGAATTCTGAAATCACTACTCAATTTTTTTGATCCATGCAACTTCTTACTTAGCAAGTCTGTAGGAGAAGTAGCTACCTTGAACTTCTCCAACATAGTTTGTTCAACTCTAGCCTTTAGTTTGCTGAGCTCAGTTTTCTCTTTCTTCCTCCTCAACTTGTCTTTCTGAATTGCAAAACTATGCCGCACCATTTTCCCTCCTGTTCCATCATTCTCAAAATAGTAGTCTTTTTTACAGCTTTCCCTGTTAGTAGGGACCACACCAGAATCACTTTGGCTTTTCTCTCTTCCATGTTTAACATCATTCTGTTTAAACCGTATAGATATCCTTTTTCGCTTCTCAGTTTGAATCAAAACAGCACTGATTGTTTTGCTATCATTTGAAGACTCTCCCTGGAACCCTTCAATAGTGCCTTGTGGAACATAAGAACTTGGCTTTTGTTTCTTTTCTTCAACATATTTATGTCCTTTGAATCTGCAGAAATGTTACATAAATGGAAGTTAAAATATAACTTAGCGTCATTGAAATCAGCAAACAAAGAGAAACCTGAACTAGACTGTTACTGTACTTCTTCACCCAGCTAGTTACTGCTAAGTATTTGAAATTTCAATAATTTACTCCGAATTCAGGACAATGTCGATCCTTTAAAAGAGTTGGGAGGGGGGAGGGAAGAGATATTTTTGCTTCTCATGGACATGCTTTGCTCTCACTGGTTTTATATCTTGCATAATTTTCTTAATTTGCTGAATGTTGACAAAAAAAACATAAGGTCACTGTCTACATTGTACCAGCCTGGTACAATGATTACAATATGGCAGTGTCCTCAACATTGTTAAGACACTGTTCAATCTTATAGCATAGGAAAGATTGATTAAAATGCTGTTCATATACCTGAGCTGAACTTGCTGAAATTTAAGGATATAGCCCTCAGGTTCTGTCTGCACTGTGAGGAATACTGTAGTAACCAGGTAATACTTATAAAGTAGATGAGACCCAAGTCTAGCTACGGCATGCACTGCAATTTCAGCCCTGAACAGAGATTCTTAAATCACGGCAAAATGTCTGTAGCAGTCTTTTTTTATTTTTTATTAAAAAACAAAACGATGCAACATTAGGCTGTGTAATAATTTTTAAATATTTATGCCCATAACGCTTTTTGCATCTGTGTTCAACACAGTGACAGTCACCCACTTCAGTCATGCTAGGGGTAGCCAAAAGCAAAGTTTTGTCTAGCACAAATTGAAAGGGGGTGGGGGAGAGAAAAATATGCCCCTTTTGCAAATGAGCCCCAAGATATGCTAAAATGATTATAGTTCAACATGTTCAAAAATAAAGTCAAATATTGTTCCACCAGAGACCAATAAAAACCACTGAAAATGTAGTTAATAGAAATCCTAATAGATCCATTAGTTATCATAAGAGTATAAACATTTAGTCAACAATAACTGAGGAATCCACTATGAATTCACAAGTCAGTCAAAGAGCACTTTGCCATTACACAACTTGACTGATTTCTTGGTGCCTGTCACCTTGAAAATTACTTGAAGCATCGAGTTAAGACAACTGGATTGATTTGGGGGCTACCTAGAGCCAACAAAAATGGAAAATAAAATATATACTTAATGCAAAATCCTCCTCTAAATTACACTATGGCTCCCTACTGTACATTTTGCTTTTGTTCCATGCCCAGTACTTCTGCTGACGTCTACAGAACATGCAACACAGACATTCCCATTACAAGGCCCACAGTTCAGAATGAGGAGGATAACACTGTCCCTGGTCTCCAGTGAGCAGCAGAAGGGTGTCATTCTTCTCTTGTCTAGCACAAATTTATAGTGAATTTAAAAAAAAAAAAAATCTTAAGGACCTCATTTCTTAATTACCATCACAACCTGACTGACTTAGGCAGAGTCCATTCATGAATGCAAATGGAAATATTTTATCCATTAAGAAGGCCTAATTCTCTATCACCGCACAAGTAAAAAACTCAATATTTTTGTTAAAATACTAAGCACTATCCTGTTGATTTTTTTAAAAAATGGTTATGTTTAGTGACAAAGCAAGCATTTACCTTTGAAATTCTAACTGTCCTCTTATGTTACAGATTCCGGTCTCTTCTGATTTCTGAAAAAAGAAAAAAAAAAGTTAAAAACTAACAGGAACCATTAAATTGCAGACAAATAAAAAAAAAACCTCAGTAAAGAATGTGTTACTGTGACCTATCACTGGATACATTCACATTTTTACTAGCTAAACTCTGAAACAAACTGGCCAGCTTCTTCATCACAATATATTTGCTTCACTGTATTCTGTTGCATTTTAAGAAAACACAAGGAACAAGTGAGTAACAGCATACAAACAGACCTGGATTACAAGAGAGAAACAAAGTATAACTGATTACAGATCTTTACAATACATGCATATCCTATATTCTACAAAGAAACCAGTAGATAAAGAATATACGTTATCCAAATTGCTTCCTAGACGCTTCTATCTAGTCTAGAACAGAGTTTTGACACTGTTTGGTCACAATCATATTAGCCACCATTAGAAAGTCGTTAGGTTTTTTTAAACAGAGTTTCAACAGTTTCCTGAAATGAGTAAAAGTTCTGAAGTCTTCTCTACATTGGAGGAAGTTTTCCAAGAACTCACCACCATTGAACTGAACTGGAATTAACAAACAGCAGTAACACTGGAAGTCCTAGTTCAATAGACTGACAGACACTGCTGGACTTTTAAAGAGATGTATCCACGGTATTATGTCTTAAAATGCTGGTGGTAGCCAGCACCCCACCCAGACTGGGCTTCCAACACTGCTAACTCCAATGAGCCTGAATAAGTTAGCAACAGCCAAAAAGTTTCCCTAGTATGGAGGCCTTGTACAAATGGAGCATCAGACCTGGTCCCTGTGCACAATCAGGTCAACCTAACCCCCTACTGTATATTCCGTCGACCTAGCTACCACCTCTTGGATTTACTACAGCAATGGAAAAATCCCTTCCATCATTGCAGTAAGCGTCTACACTACAGTAGTACAGAACAACAGCAGCTGTAGTGTTTGTAGGGTACACATCTGCTTACAACAGACCTATCTAGTCATCAGATCAAGTTCAACATGACTAAAACAGAGTTCTCTCTTAATCCCCAACTCCCTTCTCAATCTCTGTGAACAATGACACCATTCTGCCCATTACTCAGGCCTGTAACTTGTACATCATATTTGGCTGAGAAAGAAAAAAAAAACACATTGTTTGCTTGCACCGAGCTTGCGCCAAATCAATGAGCTGTCCGCTTCATTATTTAACCACCAATTTGTGTGTCATCTGCAAACTTTCAGTGATGACTGCTTTCTTCCAAATCATTAATAAATAATAATAAAACATAAAAAGTTATATAGCACAGGCCAAGAACCAATCCCTGTGGTACACACTAGAAACAAACCAGCTCAATGGGGATTCCCCATTTATAGTTACATTTTGAAACCTATCAGCCAGATTTTATTCCATTTAATGTGTGCCACATTAAAAAATGTGGCACACCTAGCACAAAAAAAAAAAAAAAAAATCAAAATATCATGCAGTACCAAGTCAAATGCCTTAGAGAAGCCTAAATATATAACACTATTGTCTTTATCAACCAAACTTGTAACCTCGTTTAACAAAAAAAAATCAAGTTTCTATTTTCCATAAACTCATGTGGATAGGCATTAATTATATTATAGTCCTTTAATTCTTGATCAATCATATACTCTATTAACAGCTCTATTATCTTGCCAAGGATCAACGTCAGGCTGACAGGTCTACAATGACCCTGGTCATCCCATTTAACAATGGCCATACTGGGTCAGACCAAATGTCACCTATGACCAGTATCCTGTCTTTCGACAATGGCCAATGCCAGATGCCCCAGAGGGGGATGAACAAAACAGGTAATCATCAAGTGATCCATCCCCTGTCGCTCATTCCCAGCTTCTGGCATTTACTCTTCTTAAATGCTGGAACATTAACTTTCTTCTAGTCTTCTGGATCTTTCCCTGTGCTTCAAGATATATCGAAAAAATGAACATTAATGGTTCGGCGAGCTCCTCAGCCAGCTCTTAACTTGAATGCAAGTTTGGACCTGCTGATTTTAAAATGTCTAACTTTAGTGGCTTTTATTTAATATCTTCCAGAGATAGCAGTGGAATGGAAAGTGTTATCCATGTGTTGAAATTATATATCAGTTTTTTCCTTTAAATACAGAACAAATATTTATTGAACACTTCTGCCTTATTATTGATAATTCTACCATTTTAATCTAATAACGGTCCAATACCACTCTCAGGATTCTTTCTGGTTTCAGAGTAGCAGCCGTGTTAGTCTGTATCCGCAAAAAGAAAAAGGAGTACTTGTGGCACCTTAGAGACTAACAAATTAGAGCATAAGCTTTCGTGAGCTACAGCTCACTTCATCGGATGCATTTCCGATGGATTCTTTCTGTCCTTATATTTAAAAAAAATATTTTAAAAAAAAAAAACTAAACACTCTTTCCTTAGCTCTGCTGGCCATAGATTTCTTCTTGTGTTCCTTTGTAGAAAATTGATAAGGAAAGCAATTTCTATTTGTGGTTTATATTAATGACTATCAACTTCCTCTTTATTCCATTTGTTTTTAATACACTATCTATCTGCCTTCACTTTTCCTCCAACCAGACCATTGTTTTAAACCAGCCACAACTGAGGAAGTAGCCCATGCTTTCTTAAAGTGATTCCTAATCACTCGCATACATTTTTCTGATTAACATCACCGCATAGGAGCCCTAGTCATGTAAGTTCTCACCCAGTCACTGGGACAACAGAGGGAAATCTGGCACATTACGCAGTAAGATGCCTGTGAGATACAGGTGTCTGTTGAACCCATCCACCCATCGTGTTTTATGTTTTCCAGGGAGTCTTTTCCATTCTCCTTTCATTGGCTAAGTCAAAGATGATTCTTGCAGGGAAGATAGTAGGCATTCAGAGCAGATGACAAAATCACCTTTGAGAGCTTTGGGTGACTGTTTGTGAGAGCAGAACCTGTTTAGTTAGAAAACTGATCTCTTCATTTGACTTTAAAATTTGTTCAATTGGAGTTTTTCAATCATTCAGAGATGCTTGATCTGAATGGAGTCCAATTTCTTTAGTCCTAATAGTTGGGGCCATGTTTCAGTCCCTTAGGTCAAAATACTAACCACTGAAGCATTATATAGCCTCAGCTTCATCTCTCCACTTGCGTTTGGTTTATGAAAAATGTTCTTTATGAAGTGCCCCACTACAGAGGATACTTTTGCATGAATTCTTTCTTGATACTGCTCAGATCATCAACAGCAGAGACAAGGTAGGTGAAATCACAGACAAACTTGCTGTTGGCCGTAGAAGCTAAGGGGATGACCACTCAGTCATGTTCAAAATCACCAGTCACAAAAATTAGAGTTTTACCCCAATTAATTCTCAGGCTGACTTTTGCCACTGAACTTTCCAGGGCTTTAAAGTGCAGCCACTAGCTTGTCTATTGATTCAGCAACTAGTGCTATGTCATCAAGAAAGTTGACAACGGTGAGGCTCTTATCAAAGTGTATGCCTAAATTGTACTTACTTAGACAGCATGCTTGACCAGACATCATGATGGTGGCACTGAAGAGTCTAGGGCAGCAATGCATCCTTGTCAGATGCCGAACCTAATCTGGAAGAACGTAGTTCTTTTCCCATTTGCAAAAAACAGTCATATTGGAAATGGAACATTCTACATAACTTTTCAGTGAGGCCTGCGAGTTTTAAGATCGGCCAAAGTGACTCCTAGACAGAGTCAAACGTGGCCTTGATATCTACAAGTGCAACACGAATGGAGTGCTTGAAATCTGATGTCTTCTCAGTAAACTGGTATGCTGTGAAGATTTGCTCTATTGTGGAAGGCTGGAGTTAAGCCAGCTTGTTGTGCTCTTCTCTTGCTCCTTAAGAAATTAGCAGCCTGAGCCAACAAGACAGAAGCAAAGGAACACTTCCCCTTGGACAAATAAAAGTAATGCCAAGAAGTCATTTGCTGCCTATAGATATCCAAATCAATAACATCTTTTAGCCAGTCAGACAGGACTGACTCTGTTCCCCAGATGATATTGAACAGTGTACACAAATCACAAAGAATAGCTGGTCCAGCACTTTTTAACAGTTCTGCAGGAATTCCAGTTTCCTGATGCCTTATTTCTGTAGATTTTGACAATAGTACATGGCAAAGATCATTTTATGCAGAATAGGTCAACTCGGCAGCAGACAATGTCAGGGTCCAAAGAAACTGGGGGTGCATTTAACAGCTGGCTGAAGTAGTCATTCCAGCCTGTCATGCACTCCATCTCTGTATTGATTAGCTAACCAGAACTGGAATAGATTGCACAAAGTGAACAAACTCTCATCAATAAGGTCATGCATGTATTGATAAAAGGAAGCAACACTGCTCCTGGTAGAAGCTTCCTTGAATATGGCGGCTTTGGCTTCCACAAAAACTTTGCAATCAGCATGTATTACTTTCTTATAAGTGCTATTTAGCTTATGATACATGACCATATCACCTCTCAGACAAGTCATAGGACACTGTTCAATGCAGGTTAAGATATGAACAGAGATGCAGGGTTTCTTGACTCTTTTTTGGGACGAACAACAGTCATAGCAGCATATGTTACAAGGGCTCTGAAGTTCATCCAGGTGAACTCACTGTTAGTCTACTCTGACAGGGTCTCAAACCAATTCAAGATTTCAATGGTTTCAAATTTTAATCGATTTTTAGGTTAGATCATTTGAATTTTAGTAACCTTTTTATTCTACAAAAGGAAGTCTGCAGAGACTAAGATGTGTCAGCATAATCAATCTCAGCAGACCAATAAATTCTGCAGTTTCTGATAGACGTATGGAATCTGTTTCACATTTTTGTTGCCCTTCGCTAAACCTTTTCCAATTCTAATACATCCCTCTTAAGATGAGGCAACCAAAACGGCATGCGGTTGTCTTGGGTTCCTACATAGCATAGGGCTGTTATTATTTGTCTCCTTCCTGCTAAGTTGCAGAAGTTTACTTTTAAATTTAATAGCATACCAAGTTCACTAGGGAATCACAAAATATACCATATTACCCTCACAAACCCTTAATTTTGGTTATATAGAACTTCTCTCATCGTTTTTTGAAGAAGTGCTCCGTGGGGTGTATTTTTAAGTTAGAAAATGCTAATTTTGCAATTATATAATAAAATTGTAAAAAATTAGTTTGAAATGACCAAAAGTTTGCTTTGGTAAAAAAGCAAGTGTAGTTAAAACTGTAACAATTTTCCTTAGTACATTATATATAAGCCCCTTTGTTTTTGGTAAAAGTTGGTTTAAATTGAAAAAAATCCCGGGTTTGACAAAAAGTGTTATTAGTTTTCTGCCCCCCACTCCCCCCAATTTTTACCCTACTTTTGTATCATTCAAACGTATTTAAAAAAAACAAAAAAAAACACAAAAAAGAACTTGTTTTATTAGGACAATACAATACATAGCATGAGAGATATGTATTATGATAATATATTAGTCTGTACGTATATGCAAAGCTACCTGTTGAAATAAGGCTATGTATTAGTCTAGAAGATACCTACAACAAACAGGCACACATGTAAGCTCTGAAGTACATGTGCATTTCAACATATTAATGAATCTCATGCCCACCAAGTACACATTTCAAGCTGTTAGCAGATACCAGTTTAAAGATTTGACACATTAAAATGGGAGCAGGACCTGCTGATAGCTTCCAGGGTGCAGCACAGTGCCCCAGGACAGGCAGGAAGCCTGCTTTAGCCACCCCGCTCTGCTTCTGACCAGGAGCCATCAGAGGTAGAGCCCGTGCCCCAACCCCAAGCCTTAGCCCTGAGCCCCACCCAAACCCACAGCCCCATCCTGCACCCCAAACCCCTCATTCCCATTGGCCCCAGCCCAGAGCCCCCAACCATACCCTGAACCCCTCATCCCTGTCCCCATCCCAGAGCCCTCACCCCCTCCTGCACCCCAACCCTATGCCTCAACCTGCAGCCCCCGCCGCACTCCAAATCCTTCAACCCCACATCCCCAGCCTGAAGCCCCCTCCTGAACCCCAAAACCTTTATCCCTTGCCCCACCCCAGAGCCAGCACTCCCAGCCCAGAGCCCTCATCCCCCAATCCCCAAACCCTTGCCTCAACCCACAGCCCCCCCCACATTCCAAATCCCTCATCCCCACCCCCCAGCCTGGAGCTCCCTCCTGCACCCCAAAACCCTCATCCCCACCCCCCAGCCCTCACTGCCTCCCAACTCCCTGTCCCAGTGCCCCCTCCTGCACCCTGAACCCTCATTTCTGGCCCCACCCCAGAGCCACACCCATTTAGAGCCTTCACCCTCTCCCACACTCCACCACCCTGCCCTAGCACAGTGAAAAATGAATGAGGTTGGGGGAGAACAGCCACCGAGGGAGGGGGAAATGTAGTGAGTAGGGGATGAGGCCTCGGGGCAGGAGCGGGGCTAGGGTGTTTGGTTTTGTGCCAATAGGAAGTTGGCAGTCCTACTCTCTACTGTTGCATGCCTGCACATGTGTGAGAGGAGAACATACAAAACAATACCTATCGCTGATAAGAGAAGTCAATAATGGGTACTGCTGAATACATCCAAGACACCTAGAGGGACATTTCTACTAGGTTTCCATTGTACCTGTACGCAAGGCAATTATTTATTATATTGCAGTAGTGCCTGGAGATCCCTCCTTAGATCAAAGGCCCACTGTGCTAGTCACTATACAAACAGATTATGAGATAGTCCTGTCCTAAAACTCAGTTTATATTGGAAACAAGATAGACAAATGGTTAAGGGGGAAAAGAGATATTGGACATAATCCTTTTATAAAAGTTTTAGACACTACTCACCCATTTTCTTTTCTCTGAGGAAGGTGTTGAGCTTGCCAAGCTGCATGCCTTTGTTTTATTACTGGTAGTCTTAGAACAAGAAGGCTGAAAGAATATAATTGAGAAGCAAACAAGGGGGAAATCATCAGGTGATTATAACATTTTTAATTTTATGCTGTATTCATTTTAAGTACAGATTTGCTAGGCAACTAAAGTCTGAGTAACTTGTTTGCCAAGAATCAAGAGGGATGTACTTATATTCATTTCCTCCTCGCACACGTTATTCCTTTTTCCAAAAGCCTCCCAATGCCTATAATCACCTTCAGAGAATGCCATAAACTCAGCTAGCCATATTTCTGCACTTTTCCAAACTACTCCCACTTTGAGGAGCCTGTATAACAACATTTGATGGCTCTCTCCCTCACTTTATCCCTCCTAAATTCTGAGTGAGAAAACTTGCTAACCTGAATTACTGGTTTGTCAGTAGCATAGCACACAGCCACCAACAAAAATAAAATAAAATGCACAAAAGGTTGGGAGATTATTTTGACTGTGTGTGCAAGTGTGGCCAAACAGGGGTTGTGGCCATTAGAATCTACATTTAGCTTGTTGAACTAGGATTTTCTTAAGTGATTTGCTGAAAGAAACATCTAAAAATCAATCACTGATTACAGGCATGTTATAATTACTGGGAATCTACTCATAATATTGGTCATTGATGGAATAAAATCTCACAGGTTAAGAAAACACATTTCTGTGTGAGACACTTGTTAAAATATTGGCAGCACATCACTGGCTCCTAATCTAAAAAAAGAAATGAGGATCACTACTCTGCCTTCGGCTGTATCTAGGAGATAAACACTGCTTTCTGACTGACAATTTCTCTTAGGAAAAAAATGCATATACCAAGAGGAAAGCTTCTCTGACAAATTCTATACCTAAACTGCTCACAGCCTTCCTGAAAATCAGGAGTGAAACTTAAAAGAAGCTCACTGATTCTTGTTACTGCCCTCATGACCCTATCTTTCCTCTCAGCCACTGATTCATTCCTCTGACTATTAAGCATCTGCTAAGCAATTGAAACTCTGCTTTGAAAGTATGTTATTTTCACAAGAGTATTAGTTTTCTTACTTTGTTATCCAAGGCATCCAAACTTCCCTCTTTTTGCTTAGACTTCTTGGATTTCTTTTTGGACATCTCAAATCCCTAAAGAAAGTAATGTTAATCAATATTATTTCAAAATTATCTTTCCACTTCTTGCCAAATACATGTAATTTAATCTTTAATTAACATCTGCATCAAATGTGATTGTGGGGAGAAAAATACTTTACACTTAACTTTCCTCCCCCTGAATTCATCCTCATGAGTTCTCATTTTTTTCCTATTTACACTTAACAGAACGATAAAAGCAGACCTCTAGTAGAGCTGGATTCTAAGATCTCACTGTAACAACACTAGAGAAACGTGGGGGAGGAGGGCGAGAGAAACAAAAAAACACCTACACAACAAAGCACTCCACAACACATGCTTCTCTCTGGGGGCAAGAGAGAGCAAATGACATGAAAGATGTTAGTCACATTATTAAAGCATTATTGGAAGGCACTCAGCTACTATGTTGATGAGCATGGCATAACAAAGTAAAAATGAGCTTCCTTGTCTTCAATTACACAAATACTTTGTTCTTGTGAACATTTCACAAGTTTGTGGAGCTGTACCTCCATTTTTCTTCTCTCTCCTTTTATCGGTTGCTGCCTCATGAACTTATTGCAAAGAAGAAAATTATCACTGTTGAGCTGTGTAGTTGTGAAATCAATATTTTATTCCCCTCCTAATTTCTTCTCCTTTCCACTCTTCCAGTGGAATCTTGTAGGACTGCATTAAAGCTACATCTCTGAAGTATGCACAGAAAGAGGGACCAACTGATCCTAGAAGACTGATCTTTTTGAATGCAGCAAGCATGACGCATGGGCTGTGAGAGGTGGCCAAGTTGCCCAGAAAAACCTTTGATCCAGGACCCCATCCCTATGTTGGGGGGGGAGAAGTTTGCCATCTTAGGTAGGGGAAGAATGCATTGGGGGAAAGAAAAAAAAAAATCCAATGGAAGTAAAAGCTTCTTGCACCCAGCAACCCAAACTGCACAATCTAGCATTTAGTTGGAATAGTGGTATAACTAGTTTCAAAGATCAAGGATTTTTCAGATCCCTACCCCCCCCCCCCAAAAAAAAAAAAAATTAAGAAAAAGGGACATTTTCAGGTAAGGTAGACCTAAAAAGTTTGATTTCAGGATGGGTGGGAAACTGTTGTTTGTAATGTTAATAAAAACATTTTCATTAATTTTAAAAGAATTTCTGATCATAAAACTTAGATTTAAAGTTCCCCTAAAATATTAGTGAACTAAATATGAGAGAAAGCTTTGGTGCACAAGAACTGAAGTGTGCAACTGATTTTTGTGTTAGTTTCATCATCATATATAAACTTAAAAGAAAAATGCAAACTGAAATTAAATCAGAAAAAGCAAATTAAGTTTTTAACTCCAATAAACTCAGGTGTTCTTACAAACACGCACAATGACGTTTTTCTAACAGTCTAACCCAATTTATTTATTTGGCCTATGCAATCCAGTCAATCCAAGCCACAGCATTCTTATCAGCAACATTCAAGGCATAAAGACCATCAAAAATTGGAGTCATTTTGCAGTCCTCAGCAATGTGTGTCATGAAAAGGAGTACTTGTGGCACCTTAGAGACTAACAAATTTATTTGAGCATAAGCTTTTGTGAGCTCAGCTGTAGCTCACAAAAGCTTATGCTCAAATAAATTTGTTAGTCTCTAAGGTGCCACAAGTACTCCTTTTCTTTTTCAAATACAGACTAACACAGCTGCTACTCTGAAGTGTGTGTCATGGTTTGTGGCTGCCCACATTGATATAATGGACTGTCTCTAAGACACCACTAAATTCTGCTGCAGCACAAATTCCATGTCCAGTACAAAACCAGCTAAGAAGGCTCAATTGCCTTTGTGGTAATTAAAACATGGGTTGATGCTGAGTGGAGTCCGAGACAACATAATTATTTGTCATTCTGTCTGCAGACCATGAAGCCTGCCACGTGTCTTCGACTGTAAATCCCTTACCCGGTAAACTTGTACACAATGGGCGCTGTGAGGACAGATGATCATGTGGTGGATTAAACAAGTCTTTAATTAACGGTAGATGTGGCATATCACACAATTTTGTTATGAGCTTTGCTACACTTTCCGCCCTATGAACAGTGAGTGGAGCAATATTGCAGAGAACTGGTAAGTATAGTAGAGGAGCAGATTTAAGTGTGCCTGAAATAATATGCTGCATGTAATGTTGACCATCCTTGTGTGAGACAAGTAAGCCCAATAAAGTTGTATCACGGAATCACAGAATTTAAGGCCAGAAGGCATCACTAGATCATCTAGTGTCACCTGTATATCACAGGCCACTAACACCACCCAGCAACCCAAATTACACCAAAGTATTACAATCCTCAGCAGACCAAGCCCCTGGATGCCACAGGCAAAGAACTGGAGGACCAAGGTAAACCAATGCCCAGTGCTCCTCTGATGACAGGCAAATGATTCCAGACAATCCAGGCAAGCAATCTACAGCCGAGGCTACAGAAGAAGGCAAGCCCCCGCCCCCTACTCCACGGTCACTGCCAATCTGATCTAGGGGAAAATTCCTACTCAGCGCCACATATGGTGCTCAGTTAGACCCCAACCATGTGGGCAAGAACCAGCATGTCTATCACTTTCAGACATTATTATTATCATCACCATAGAGCCTAGGAACCCTATTCATGGACCAGTACCCATTGTCATAGGCACTGTTCAAACACAGAACAAAAGATGGTGCCTGTCCCAAATAGCGTACAGTCTAAGCAAGAGGCAACAGCTGGAAAAAGATAGACAGATGGGAGAGTACAAGTAAATAATGAGACAATATTGGTCAAGTTTTGTTTGTTTGTTTCTTTGTAGGCATCATGGCAAAGAAATTTTAAGGAGGGTTTTGAAGGAGCATATGGATGTTTACAGGCAGCTTTTCTCAAGCATGAAGCTCAGCACGGGATAAAGTACAAAGCTGCTTGTTTTAGGAGTGAACAAATGGGCGATGGAGGCTGGCCTTAGAAGAAACGCCACCTGGAATGGGTGGGTCAGGTCTGTCAGTAGTTGCTCTCCAAGAGCTATTCAGTAGAGTGACTAATCGCTTGTCAGGACAGAAAGTGCGATCTTACCTAAGCCCCTTTGCACCTCGCAGGTCAGTATCCTTGTTCCTAGTGCACCTACGATCGTGGCACCCAGGCCAAGGAAGGGGAAGCAGAGAGAACTCCGGCCCGAGAACAGCTCGGTGACTGCCCCCGCCCGCAGCGGCTCCCCAGCACCACCCCACCCCCTACGTTTGCAGCAGCAGCGGCGGCGGCGGGGGCAGGATACCTCACAGACCCCGCGGGCAGCCTCCCTGCCACCCCCAGGAAATGCCCCATCCAGCCCCAGAGAACCGCACGGCCCCTATCTCTCAGAGAAGGGGCGGGCGGGCAGCCGCGAGCCTCTCTCCCAGCCAGCCCAAGGCAGAGGCTGGGGAACACGGAGACCCCCGCGAACGCAGCCCGCAGCTCTACTCACTGTGACGCCGCTTAACCCAGGCCCAACGCAGACCTCATCCCACTGGCATTCTGGGTAGGATAGTTTTCTCACTGCGCCTTTTGGCCGCGGGAGTCATTCGAACGTCACGCTCCCCGCCACGAGAGGGCAGTTGTTTGCTTCGGTCCCGATGTATTCTGGGTAGTGTAGTTTTTTTGCCGATATGCATCTCGGGAAGCGTAGTTTTTATTGGCGAGGCCCGAACGACGGCCGCCCGCCCCCTTGCGGCGAGTCGGCGCGGCCGTCTGCCCAGTGAGAGGAAGCGAGCAGCGCCCTCTCCCCTTCCCTCCCGTGAGGGAGGCGTCTGCGGCTTGTGCTCCCGCTCCGCTCGCCAGCCAGCCCAGTAGTTCCGTGCTGTGCGTGGGGAAGATGGCGGCTGAGGAAGCTGTAGTGGCAGCGCTGGCCCGGCTGCGCCCCGAACAGGGGGAGCCGGAGGAGGCGGAGGCGGAGGCGGAGGCCGAGGCCGGAGAGATCAGTAAGAGAGCGGCGGTGGGTGGGTGGGTGCGTGGCGGGGGCAGCCTGCGGTCTGGGGACAGAGCTGTAGAAGAAAGACACCTCCCTGGGCCATGGGGGGCTGAGCTGAGAGGGACGGGCGGGGGTCCAGGCCCTGCTGACCCGCTGCGGGGGGCTGGGCGCCGGGGTGCCGTAGCAGCAGCATCCCCGCCAAGCCTGGGAATGGGAGTCGGGACTCCTGGGTCCCGCTGCTTCCCCGGCTGCCGGGAAGATACTGCCTCCTGCGAGCCGGGCCGGCACATGGCGGTGAAACGCCTTGAGCGGAGGGCCCTAGGGAAACGCAACGCCTCACCTGCCCCTGGTAGGTGGATAACCTGTGTTGTTCCTGCACTGCCAGTTCTCTCCTGCCTCTGGGACCCAAGTTTCAGAGCAGCAGCCGTGTTAGTCTGTATCCGCAAAAAGAACAGGAGGACTTGCGGCACCTTAGAGACTAACCAATTTATTAGAGCATAAGCATCCGATGAAGTGAGCTGTAGCCTACGAAAGCTTATGCTCTAATAAATTGGCTAGTCTCTAAGGTGCCGCAAGTCCTCCTGTTCTTTTTGGGACGCTAGTGGAGCCCATTGATGGAGCTGCCTCCTGCTCACAATCTCAGGGGTGTGATGCCCCGTCCTGGGGCGGAATTTCAGCTGGGGGGGGCAACTTTAACCATGATTCCAGGGGTGAGTTAGGCACCTGAAAACTGTAGGTGTTTTGCAGATAATAACTTAGAAATTAGCTGGCAGGAGCATTGTATCTAATTTCTATGTAAAGAAGAAAAATTAAATGTATATTATACTCATTCAGCTGTAGTAGTAACATGTTCTGACATCTTGTGTCAAGTCACTTAAGAGACACTGGTTAGGTTCAAAATATTAATGTATGATATATTCTTACTTTGTTATTAACTCTTGAATACAACAATTGAAAGAGTTGTAGAAAAATTTAGATTCCTTTCTGTCATGTAGACTTCTTACTCTTTGCAGTTCACCAAACTTGGAATAGGTCATTTAACTTTTGAAAACATACTACTAGGGCAAGGCTCTGTGAGTTTATACTGCAACTGTCTGGGGCTCTAGGGCTGTTACCATACCACAAATAATAGACTAGAAACTTACTTTAAACAGGAGTGAAACTGACACTTTAGGTCTTTTTCACAGTATTGCCAAACCCTAATGTTCAAAAATGATGAGATTGGCTTAAAATCATGAGAGTATGTAAAAATAATCTATTTGGTATTCTTTTTGTTAGCCTTTGGCTTCTGCACCCTTGAGGGTGCACTGGGGTCACATTTTGAAGCTATTTCCACAGCCACGAGGGCTAGAAACTTACTTTTTCTTTATGAATGAAGGCTGAAATCATCACATATCCTTTGACTCCAGGAGCTGGGGTTTCAAGGAAAACAAGGACAAAATCATGAGAGTTGGCAACACTACTTTCACTTCTGTCTAAAGGCTAATTAGTTTTAAAAAGGCTCTTAAACACAACACTGCAATGATTGAGTTGCAGTTCTCACAGGAGAATTTTTAAAACTAAACACTAAGAAAATTCCACATTTTAAAGTTGAGTGGGGGAAATTAGTCTTCTGAGGTATATCAGGGTCACTGCAGGCAGGAAAGGAAAATAAACAGCACAGGAGCTCTTTCTCTTGAAAAAACATTGGCGGGTCAAATCTTCCAGTCCTTAATTAGGGAAAACTTCTATTGCCATCAGCGCCTCCACTCATAGATATTAACATTACACTATGAACATGTGATAACGTGGTCAATAATGATGCATTTCATACCTAAATATCTGAGCCATCTTATCCAGAATTAAATAATCTTATATGCATTGGCTCAGGCACTACATTTTCTGCCATAGTCTGAGCAGTGCCGAACACGCAGATAGTGCCCAGTGAATTATACAAATAATGACAATAATTGTCTACTTTATGGACTCTGTGGATCAATTTCTGTGTTCTTTGTCCTGCAATTGGCCCGAATACAGCTGAAACCCTAAGCATTTGAGGCATAAACATATCCGATATTCATGTGACACTTATTCTTTCCTTTCCTTTTCTCAAACTCATAACAAAAAATGACAAAACAAAATGGTTTTCAGTTAAAATATAAGATTTCACAGCAGCTATTACTTTACAACCCAGCCTGGGGCAGAACCTGCCACCCTCTCAGGGTTAAGTGTTCTCCTCTCATCTGAATATAAAAACGGCCATACTGGGTCAGACCAAAGGTCCATCTAACCTACTTTCCTGTCTTCTGACAGTGGCCAATGCCAGGTGCCCCAGAGGGAATGAACAGAATAGGTAATCGTCAAGTGATCCATTCCCTGTTGCTCATTCCCAGGTTCTGGCAAACAGAGTCTAGGGACACCATCCCTTCCTGTCCTGGCTAATAGTCATTGATGGACCTATCCTCCATGAATTTATCTAGTTCTTTTTTAAACCCTGTTATAGTCTTGGCCTTCACAACATCCTCTGGCAAAGAGTTCCACAGGTTGACTGTGCATTGTGTGAAAAAATACTTCCTTTTGTTTGTTTTTAAACCTGCTTCCTATTAATTTCACGTGGTGACCCCTAGTTCTTGTGTTATGAGAAGGAGTAAATAACACTTCCTTATTTACTTTCTCCACACCAGTCATGATTTTATAGACCTCTATCATATCCCCCTAAGTTGTCTCTTTTCCAAGCTGAAAAGTCCCAATCTTATTAATCGCTCCTCATACGGAAGCTGTTCTATACCCCTAATCATTTTTGTTGGCCTGACTCTTGTTCTCTTTCTTTATCCTTCCTGACCTCTGTGCTGCTCCTGATGCTGTCAACCATGACATCCTTCCCAATAGCCTGGGACAGTTTGCTGGAGGGTCAGAGAGCTAGCCTTCTTGGTTTTGCTCTCATCTATCAGACAATCCAAGTCTCTTTTTCCCCCCCTTCCCAGCATTCAGCAGAGAGAGGGGTCCAGTGGATAGGGAGCTAGCCCTGAGAGACCTGTGTTCTACTTCCCTGTGGATTTCCTGTCTGGCTCAGGCCAGTGCCTTAGGGACAGAGTTTCAAAGGTCTTGAGGCACCCAAAGATGCAGGTTAGATTTACAAAGCACCACTTTTGAAAATTCCACTAGGTGCCTAAATACCTTTGAAAATCTGACCCTTAATCTCTCTGTGCCTCAGTGCCCCATCTGTACAATGGGGATAACAGCACTGCTCTACCTCACAGAGGGTATGTGAGGAGAAATAGGTTAGACATTGTGAGATGCTCAGATCCTATGGTGATGGGGCCACATAATTACCACAGGTAGGGTGGGAACTTCTCTAAATCACTGCTGTCTCTTCACTTGGTTTTGGCCCCTTCTTTTCACCTATACGCCTCACATCTTCCTCTTTTCTGAATGTAACCTTGGCTCAGACTTCTGAGCCTCCTGTGTTCTCTCTTCAACACCCTTCTCCTCCCCCCCCATAGAGGGAATCCTGTTTTCAGGCTCATCTCATGCCATCCAGATCCGTAATTTAAATTACGAGCACTTTCTTATCTTAATTCCCCCTGCCTCTGTTTATAAACAAAATACGACTCCCTGCCCCAGGGGAACAAACTGGGAGCAGCACCTCTCCTCTGCAGAACCCACATTCAGGCTGTGCTGCAGTTAAGAGCTCTGCTCTTCTCCAGAGGAGAAGGTTGGATATAATCCCTGAACATACACAAATCTTTATCCATCCTGGGACCCCTTCTCCTCCTGGGACCTTCCCTTCCCCCATCCCCCTCATTGCTGATGGGGTTTTTGTTTGACTCTCTCCTCTGGTTGTTGTCTTTTATTAAAATAATTGTTTTGGTTTGAAAGCAATCTTTATTCTATTAATTGAAAGCAAAAAGAGCACTTCAAAGCAACATACAATTTAAACCCCCTTATTGCATCATGTGCACCAATCACCTCCTAGCATTACAAGCAAATTACAAGCATAGCAACAAATATTAGTGGCTTTCAGCTTCAAATTGCTGCCTCAAGGCATCCCTGATCCTTATGGCCCCGTGCTGTGTCCCTCTAATAGCCCTGGTCTCTGGCTGCTCAAACTCAGCCTCCAGGCGCTGAGCCTCTGCGGTCCAGCCCTGAGTGAAGATTTCACCCTTCCCTTCACAAATATGGAGCATACAGCACCGAGCTATGAGCATAGGAATATGGCCAGGTCCAGCTTCCCATAGAGGCAGTGCCAGTGGGCTTTTAAATGGCACAGTCAACAGTCATTCTGCACTTTCTCAGCCTGTTGTTGAACCGCTCCTTGCTGCTGTTAAGTTGCCCTGTATATGGCTTCATAAGCCCTGGCATTAAGGGGTAGGCGGGGTCACCCAGGATCACAATAGGCATTTTGACTTCCCCTATGGTGATCTTCTTGTCCGGGAAGAAAGTCTCTGCTTGCAGCTTCCTGAACAGGCCAGTGTTCCAAAAGAAGCCTGCGTTAATGTCTGTGAAACGCCCACGGTGATCCACAAGTGCCTGGAGGACCACTGAGAAATACCCCTTGTGATTTAATCTACTTGGTGGTCAGATGGTCTGGTGCCAGAATTGGAATATGCGTGCCATCTATCTTCCCTTCACAGTTAGGGAAGCCCATTTGTGCAAAACCATCCACTATGTTATGCATGTTGCCCAGAGTTACGGTCTTTTGGAGCAGGATGCGATTAATGACCCTGCACACTTGTGTCAACATGAGTCCAACGGTCGACTTTCCCACTCCAAACTGGTTAGCAACCAATTGGTAGCAGTCTGGAGTAGCCAGCTTCCACAGTGCAATCGCCACACCCTTCTCTAGCAATAGGGCAGCTCTCATTTTCATGTCCTTGCGCCGCAGAGCTAGGGCAAGCTTATCACACAGTCCCATGAATGTGGCTTTCCTCATCCGAAAGTTCTGTAGCCACTGCTAGTCATCCCAGATATGCATGACGATGTGATTCCACCACTCAGTGCTTGTTTCCCGAGCTCCGAACTGGCGTTCCACTGTGGTCAGCACCTCCATGAATGCCACAAGCAATCTCGTGTTGTAGCTACTACACGTGGCGAGATCAGTGTCACACTCCTCTTGCCTTTGTAGTTTAACAAATAACTCCACTGCCACTCATGACATGTTAGTCAGAGCGAGCAGCATACTGGTCAACAGTTTGAGATCTGTTCTTGCAGCCCAAAGAGGCAGGGCGTGCAGTACACAAACCATTGAAAGATGGCTCCAAATGCGGATGGAAGCATAGGGATTTCTGGTATGCAAAGCAATGCATCACGGGGCATTGGGACAGGACACAGGATGCCCCGCAACCCCCTCCGCCTTCCCATAAGTCTTAGCTGCAGAAGAGAAAGAGGTGTTCTGTGGGATAGCTGCCCAGAATGCACCGCTCTGAATACTGCCTCAAGTGTGAACACGCTATTGCGCCGGCAGCTGACAGTGTGAACACACAACAGCGGTTTCCTTTCTGCGCTCTCTGAGCAGCGCTGTAACTGCCAGCACTGTAACTTTGCCAGTGTAGACGTGCCCAAATATTTTTTCAACATGTAGGTACTAATAGATTAATCAATTCATTTCTTAACCTTCTCTTTGTTAAGCTAAATAGGTTGAGCTTCTTGAATCTTTCACTAAAAGGCACTTTCTGTTCCTTTAATTGTTCTCATGGCTCCTCTCTGAACCCTCTCCAATTTATCAACATCCTTGAGGGCACCAGAATTTGACACAGTATTATGCATCCTTGCATTGCATTGGCCACAGCATCATATTAGGAGCTCATATTCAGGTGATTATCCACCATTCCCAAAATCTTTTTCAGAGTCAGTTCTTCCCAGGATAATCCCCCATCTTGTAAGCATGGTCTACATTCTTTTTCCTAGATGTATACATTTATATTTAGCATATTAAAACATATATTGTTTGCTTGTGCCCAGTTTCCCAAGTGATCCAGATCGCTGTAAATCAGTGACTTATCCTCTTCATTATTTACCACTCCCCACAATTTATGTGTCATCTGCAAACTTTATCAATCATGATTTTATATTTTCTTCCAGGTCACTAATAAAAATGTTATATAGCGTAAGGCCAAGAATTGATACCTGCAGGACCCCACTAAGAAAACCTCCCATTCAATGACGACTTCCTATTAAGAGTTACATTTTTAGATCTATCAGTGAGCCAGCTTTTAATCCTTTTAATATGTGCCATGTTAATTTTATGTTGTTCTAGTTTTTTAATCAAAATGGCACATGGTACTTAGTCAAACACTTTACAGAAGTATAAGTATATCAACACCACTACTTTTATCAACCAAACTTGTAATCTCATAAAAAAATATGTCAAGTTATTTTGACAGGATCTATTTTCCATAAACCCATGTTGATAGGCATTAATTATATTACCCTCTTTTATTTCCTTAGTAATCATGTTTTGTATCAGCTACTCCAGTATTTTGTCTGGTATCAGGCTGATGGGCCTATCTTTACCTGGGTCATCCAATTTACCCTTTTAAAATATTGGCACAACATTAGCTTTCTTCCAGTCTTCTGGGATTTTCCCAGTGCTCCAGAATCTATCGAATATCAAATTAATGATCCAGCAAGCTCCTCATCCAGCTCTTTTAGGACTTTTGGATGCAAGGTATCCGGACTTAATGATTTTAAAATATCTAACGTTAATTGCTGCTGTTTAACATCCTTCTGAGATATTAGTGCAGGGGTTCTCAAACTGGGGGTTGTGACCCGTCGGGGTCATGAGGTTATTACGTGGGGGGGATGCAAGCTGTCAGACTCCACCCCAAACTCCGCTTCACCTGCAGCATTTGTAATAGTGTTAAATATTTTTAAAAGTGTTTTTAATTTATAAGGGAGGGGGTTGCACTCAGAGGCTTGCTGTGTGAAAGGGCTCACCAGTACAAAAGTTTGAGAACCACTGTATTAGTGGAAAGGCAAGAGTGTTGTCATGACATTTGCTCTGACTAGATCATCTGTTTCCCTTCCTCCCCCCCATGGAAAACAGAAATATTTATTAAACATTTTTTCCCTTTCTGCATTATTATTAATAATTATACCATTTACATCTAACAGGGGTGCCATTTCAGATTTTGGAGGAGTGGCAACTTTAACTGTGATTCCAGGGGCTACTTGGTTACCTGAAAACACTCATTTTTTTGCTGATAATAACTTAGAAATTATTATTTGACAGGAGCACTGTATCTAATTCCCATATAAAGAAAGAAAATTAAATAAATACTGACCCAATCAGCTCTAATACTAATATGTTCTGACACTTTGTGTCAATTCGCTTAAGGGTCACTGGTTAGCTTTAAAATCTTAATGGATATTTTTACTTTGTTACTAACACTTGAATACAACAATTGCAACAACTGTAGAAAAATCTAGTGGATTACTTTCTATCACTTTTTTTCAGTTCACCGAGCTTGAAATAGATCATTTAACTTTTGGAAACATCCTACTAGGGCAAGGAGTTTAGACTGAGTTTAAAATGCACCTCAGGGTGTTACCTCCACTACAAATAATAGACTAGAATCTGATTTTGAACGAGAGTGAAAATGACACTTCAAGTCACTTTCACAGTGTTGCCAAACCCTAGTGTTCCAAAATCATGAGTCAGGCTCACAAAAACCACGAGACTGGCTTTAAAATAATAAGATTACGTAAAATAGTAGATTTGATGTTCTTTTTATTAGTCTTTGGCTTTTTGAGTCTTGAGAGTGTACAGGGTTAACATTTTGAAACTTTCTCCACAGCCACAAGGGCTAGAAACTTACTTTTTCTGTAAGAATGAAGGCTGAAATCATCACATATTCACTTGACTCCAGGAGCTGGGACTTTAAGGAAAGCAAGAATTATCAGAAAAACAACAAGGAGTCAGGTGGCACCTTAAAGACTAACAGATTTATTTGAGCATAAGTTTTCATGGGTAAAAACCCCACTTCTTCAGATGCATGGAGTGAAAATTACAGATGCAGACATAAATATACTGATACATGAAGGGAGTTACCTCACAAGTGGAGAACCAGTGTTGACAGGACCAATTCAATCAGGATGGATGTAGTCCACTCCCAACAAAGCTTATGCTCAAATAAATCTGTTAGTCTTTAAGGTGCCACCAGACTCCTTGTTGTTTTTGTGGATACAGACTAACACGGCTACCCCCTGATACTTGACACCATGCAAAATAATTATCATGACACTCATGACAAAATCATGAGAAGTTTCTGAGTAGCAGCCGTGTTAGTCTGTATTTGCAAAAAAGAAAAGGAGTACTTGTGGCACCTTAGAGACTATCAAATTTATTTGAGCATAAGCTTTCGTGAGCTACAGCTCACTTCAGTGGAAAATACAGTGGGGAGATTTATATACACACACAGAAAACATGAAACAATGGGTTTTATCATACAGACTGTAAGGAGAGTGATCACTTAAGATGAGCTATTACCAGCAGGAAGGAGGCGGGGAAGGAGGAAAACCTTTTGTGGTGATAATCAAGGTGAGCCATTTCCAGCAGTTAACAAGAACGTCTGAGGAACAGTGGAGGGTGGCGTGGAGGGAGAAATAACATGGGTAATAGCTTTACTTTATGTAATGACCCATCCACTCCCAGTCTCTATTCAAGCCTAAATTAATTGTATCCAGTTTGCAAATTAATTCCAATTCAGCAGTCTCTCATTGGAGTCTGTTTTTGAAGGTTTTTTGTTGAAGGATAGCCACTCTCAGGTCTGTAATCGTGTGACCGGAGAGATTGAAGTGTTCTCCGACTGGTTTTTGAATGTTATAAAATCATGAGAGTTAGCAACACCGCTTTCATTTTTGTTTAAAAGCTAATTACTTTCCAGAAGGTTTGAACACAACACTACAGTCATTGTGTTGCAGTTTTCACAGGAGAATATTTAAAACCAAACACAAAGAAAATTCCACATTTTAAAGTTGAGAAAAAAATTGAGACTTTTAAGGTATATCAGGGCCTGAAGGCAGGAAAGGAAAATAAACAGACACAGGAACTCTTGGCAGCCCTTCCTCTTGAAAGAACATTGGAGGGTCAATCTTCCAGTCCTTAATAAAGTAAAACTTCTATTGCCATCAGCTCCTCCGTTCATAGACATTAAAATCACAGTGAACATATGATAACGTTTGGTCAATAACTATACACTTCATACCTAAATATCTGAGCCATCTTATCCAGATTTCAGAGTAGCAGCCGTGTTAGTCTGTATTCGCAAAAAGAAAAGGAGTACTATACGCATTGGCTCAAGGACTACATTTTCTGGCATTGTCTGAGCAGTACTGAACAAACAGATAGTGCCCAGTGAATTATACAAATAATGACAGTAATTGTCAACTTTATGGACTCTGTGGATGCAATTTCTCTTCTTTGTTGTCAAGTGAATATGTGATGATTTCAGCCTTCATTCTTAAAGAAAAAGTAAGTTTCTAGCCCTTGTGGCTGTGGAGAAAGCTTCAAAATGTTAACCCGGTACACCCTGAATACAACTGAAACCCTAAGAATTTGAGGCCTAAACATATCTGATACTCAGACAACAATTCCTTCCTCTTTAACTCTGAATAAAAAATGACAAAACAAAATGGTATTTCAGTTAAAATCTAAAATTGCACAGCAAGCATTGCTCTGCAACTCAACCTGGGGCAGAACATGTCATCCCTCGCATCTGATTCTCTTTCTTTCTTTCTTTCTTTCTTTCTTTCTTTCTTTCTTACCACTGTGCTGCTTTTCATACTGTCAACCATGATATCCTTCCCAATCACCTGGGACCAACTGCTGGAGTCTCCGAGAACTAACCTTCTTGGTTTTGCTCCCATCTATCAGTGCCCTCTCTTCTGTAGCATGCAGCAGAGGGATAGGCTGGTACAGTGGATAGGGAGCTAGCCCTGGGTTCTATTTCCCCCCCCCCCCCATAGATTTCCTGTTTGACCTTAAGGACGGTTTCAAAGGTTTTTAGGCACCCAAAGATGCAGCTAGGCATGGGAAGTAGAAAGCATCTAACCTTCTAACCCTCTAAGTGCCTAAATACCTTTGAAAATCTGCTCTTTAGTTTCTCTGTGCCTCAGTGCTCCATCTGTACAATGGGGATAACAGCACTGCTCTACCTCACCGAGGGGCTGAGATGTGGAGACGCTCAGATACTATGGTGATGTGGCCACATAAGTACTACAGGTAGAGTGGGAACTTCTGTATACCACAGCTATCCCATCCCTGGGTTTTGGCCCCTTCTTTTCACCTACATCCCTCACATTTCCCTCTTTTTTGAATGTAAACTTGGCTTAGAGGGCTTGGCTGTATTTCTTCTGAATCTCCTACAGACTCAGGGGGTGGGGATTTCTTCAACACCTCTACCCCCGGCAGTGGGATTCCTGTTTTACAGGTTCATCTAATGACTTCCAGATCCTTAATTTAATTACCAGCCCTTTCTTATCTTAATCACCCTGTCTCTGTTCCTAAACAAAATACTGACAGGTTTCAGAGTAGCAGCCGTGTTAGTCTGTATTCGCAAAAAGAAAAGGAGTACCTGTGGCACCTTAGAGACTAACAAATTTATTAGAGCATAAGCTTTCGTGAGCTACAGCTCACTTCATCGGATTTGGCATCCGATGAAGTGAGCTGTAGCTCACGAAAGCTTATGCTCTAATAAATTTGTTAGTCTCTAAGGTGCCACAGGTACTCCTTTTCTTTAAACAAAATACTGACTCCCTGCCCCAGGCGCACAAGCTGGGAGAAGCATCTTTCTGCAGAACTCACAATCCCCACTAATGCTGTGCAGTTAAGAGCGCCCCGCCTGGGAGCACATCACCTGTATGAAATTCAGGATTCTGAAATGCCATTTTGTTCAGAACTCTGGGTGCCACAGTTTTTTCCATGTGTCCCTTTCCTTTTTAATTTTCTACAATTCATAGCTTCTGATTTATATTCATTACTATCAACTTCCCATTTCTTCATATATTTATATCTGCCTTCGCTTCCCTTCTAAATCAGGTCATTTCCGTAAGCACAACGTTAGTGTGAAATCCTATTTTTCAGAATTAGTGCTTTACGCTAAAGCCATGCAACTTGACTTGAACCACATGGGAAAACAATTGGACTCTGATGGGTTTAGTTGACTCTCTTCATGCTCGTGGTGGCAGCTGTGTGCCCTGCTGCAGCTACCACCACTTCACTGCACTGTGTGTGCCTACTGAGGAGCTGCAGGACCTCTCACTCGGCAACACGCATACGGTGCAGCAACGGGCAACAGTTGGCAGGAGCAGAGCATACAGCCACTGGCAGTGGCACCGCCAGCTGCTATCATGCTGAGACCATGGACAATGGTGACTCAGGTTCAGGGGGAACAAACGGGTCAGAAAAACAACGTGACGCTCTTGAGGTCAGGCCTAAAAATTAGTCCTGAACAGACCTCTACTTTACATTTGCTTTGCCCTTGTTGTAAATGACTACAGTGCAAGGTGTTGGAAAACCTGGCCCATGGTCTTCTGCTCACCTCTGGGAGCAAAACCAATGCAGTCTGAACCAGTTTGTCCCCACTCTGGATAGGAAGTTGCACCAGTTCAGATAGTTGTCTTAACTCTGTCTGACAATGCAGTTCCTAACGGTTTACAACAAATTAAATGCTCCACTTCTAAGTTCACTTTTTATTAAGCTTTTCTTAATAATTTATTTTGGTGTATCATATTGTGTAGTTTTTGAGTGCAATAATCTGTACTTTTATCCTGAAAGCTCAAACAATTCGTCCTCTCAGTTTTGCACTTCAGTTCCAGCATTCAAATACGGATTCTATTGCTGCATGAACTGACTACACAATTGTACCATTTGCTAATTATTTTGGTTTTTAGCAATTTAGACATGAAGACTAAATCAGTTTTAGCACACTTAACACATTTAGTCACATCTCATTTGAATTTGGCACATGTATTAATTAATTTTATATATATGATGGAATTTCTCCTCCATTCTCCCTCTGCTTATTTAATTGATAAACAATATAAGAACATATCCCCAAATAGCTAGAATCTTTCCCTTTGCCTATATACTTTCCACTTATAAAAGCTGGCTGCTAAATGATAGGACTTTGAAAGAGATTCCAATTCTTCGTGAATAACTGGCTCCTACCACTTGCAAACAGTTAACCTTTTTTACATGGGTGGTGGGTGAACACCCGCTTTGGGGAGGCTAGCCCGCCGGCTGCGCCCCTTACACCCGACCCCATCCCCGTAACAGGAGGAGCCCTGAGGGGGACCCCCCTGTGACTGCAGGAGCCCCAGGGCTGCCCACCCCAGCCACGCAGGGTCAAGCCACCCCCCAACTCCACTGAGTGCCAGGCTGAGCTGCTGGCCCTGCTGCGCCCTGGGCTGAGCCACCGGCCACCCCAGGCCAATGCTGGCCAACCCGGGCCGAGACACGCCCCGGATGGGCTGCACCCGGGCCCCCCGCAAGCCCCAGGCCAGCCCCAGACACGCCAGGCCGGGGTACCAAGGAGGAGGGATGCAGCAAGCAATGGCAGGCAGGCAGCAGCAGACGGTGGGGGCTCGGGGAAGGATAAGGGGCAGGGCCACTGCGGCTTAGCCTTCACTGGCCTATTATAGCTGCCACCCATGATCATTTATCATTATTAAGCTAACCCACTGAGTTTGGACCCTGAGCCTCTCCAATCAAATTCTCTAAATTCATTTCTTGGCCTCCATCTCCAGTGCGCACCCCCTTGAATTCCTCTACATGTGTTATTTTAAAGTATTAAGTACTAATTAGCTATATTTTAAAATAGATTCCTGTAGTTTGGATACCTTATTCTTGTCTGCTTTATGGGTTTCTGCTCTGACAGGGGTTTTCTGTCTTTGTTTTCATTCCCTGTGCACTCATCTTAGGCTCTGCCATCTGCCAGAAAGTAAAATTTACTTCATCATCTGTAAAAGCAGCAAAGAGTCCTGTGACACCTTATAGACTAACAGACTATTGGCGCATAAGCTTTCGTGGGTGAATACCCCTTTCGTCGGATGCATGTTCATCATCTGTATTTTCTCCAAATGCTTCACTGTATTCTTTTGGCCACAGATCCTAAATTCCAAAGGAATGTTTTCTTCTTTTGGATCGTAGAAACTATAAAAATGGCTTTGAAAAATAAACAGCAGTTTAAAAGGGAATCCCCATTTATAGCAGATGTCTCTCCTATCTCTGTAATATCTTGTAGCTCCTATCTTAAAGAAAATGCAACGGAGGAGAGAGAAATTATGTCACAATGTTACAACATTTTTGCCTAGATTAGAACCATCTAGTTTGAGAGTGTGTCTGCACTGCAGATAAAGGTGTGACTGTATCACAGGTAGGCACACCTATGCTTTTTGAGGCTAGCTAACGTGAGTAACAATAGTAGTGTAGACATAGCAGCACAGCTTAGCAACCAGAGTACAGACACAAGTCCGCAAAGTGCTTGTACCCTGGTTGCTAGACCATGCTGAAGCCCATTCTTCTATATCATTGCTGCTGCTATTACCCATACTATCTAGAATAATGCTAGCACAGGTATGCCTACGTATGTTATGATCACATCTTCACTTGCAGCGTAGACATACCCTGAGTCCTCGATCCAAAGTAATGTTTATCCAAATTTTGTTTAATAACCTATATCAGTTTTGTAAAATTCTACTTGCCCAGGATAAGTAACTTAATTTTTGACAAGCAAGTGAAATATAAATATTTCATTAACATCAGACTCTCCATGTTCAGAGTGGGTGAGTAGATTTTTCTGTCGGAGGTAATAAATTTTACTGGCTGTTTTTCAAAAATGAGATGTAGGTACCCTGAGTTATGCTCCTCTCTCCAAAGTCACTGCAATCCTTTTCATATGTGATATGTAGCAGGAAAGAATGGGAAACCATAATTAACATGTCATTCAAATATTATATAAACAAGTTGATTGGTTTCCGTTTTTTTGTTTTTAAGATGGCGTGGTTGTGTCTGGAAAAATGGATAACAAACTAGATGTGTACATGTCTGAAGCAGAAATGAAAAACAAAGAGGAAAGAACAGAACAAGAGTCTATAAGGGAGTCTGATGGTACAATTTTGGATGCCTCATCTGATTCTCCAAGAGGTTTGCTAATAAACTGCAGGAATCTTTGTAGTAGGGGAGGGGGAAAGGATGTGAAATGTCATTCTTAGTACAGGTTGTGCTCCAGGTTCTATTGCAGCCACAAATATATACTGATACAAAGAAAAGGCTCTACTCCCTCTGACGCCCTGGATTTCAGATGTTTTTCATCTGACCTGGCATTTTCCCCTGAATCATTTCTAGAAATCTCTTCTAAGGCGCTTACTGACACAGGAGCATAAAACAAGTCATGTTGTGAAAGAGTTGGGGTCTGCATCCATATTGTAACTGAAAGTGCCACCTTTTTCATTCTCTTGGTTCAGATACATGACAGTGACTAGAGAAAGGCATTGTATTGAGCACAGAACTGGGAGCTAGAAATTTCTGGGTTGTAATTCCAGTTCCAACACTTACGAGCTCCCTGGCCTTGGGCAAGTAATGTAATCTCTGCTTCAGTTTCCCTACCTCATAAGGTACTGTGAAGTTTAAGGTTTTTAAAAGATTTTAAAAGTGGAAAACTACTATAAAGTCAAATATTATAATGAATCTGGGTCTCCTGTGTCAGAGCCATGCAATACAGTATGTAAAGGCAACAGCCAGACTAGTTATCTGTCAGTAAGGAATGGTGCCGAATTTAGTAAAAGCAAGAGAAGTTGTGAGTATTTGAAAGGTTTCAGAGGAGCAGCCGTGTTAGTCTGTATCCGCAAAAAGAACAGGAGTACTTGTGGCACCTTAGAGACTAACTAATTTATTAGAGCATAAGCTTTTGTGGGCTACAGCCCACTTCATCAGATGCATAGAATGGAACATACAGTATGAAGATAGATAGATAGATAGATAGATAGATAGATGCATACAGAGAAGGTGGAAGTTGCCATACAAACTGTAAGAAGCTAATTAATTAAGATGAGCTATTATCAGCATGAGAAAAAAACTTTTGTAGTGATAATCAACATAGCCCATTCAGACAGTTGACAAGAAGGTATGAGGATACTTAACATGGGAATCCACAAATAAAAGATGTAAACATGTGAAATTCTTCAGTTTAGCTTTTTGAACATCTTTAAAAAACAAAAACATGGGTTAAGTATCCTCACACCTTCTTGTCAACTGTCTAAATGGGCCATCTTGATTATCACTACAAAAAGTTTTTTTTCTCTTGCTGATAATAGCTCATCTTAATTAATTAGCCTCTTACAGTTTGTCTGGCAACTTCCACATTCTCTGTATGTGTGTGCATATATATATCTATATATATATATATCTTCTTACTATATGTTCCATTCTGTGCATCCGATGAAGTGGGCTGTAACCCATGAAAGCTTATGCTCTAATAAATTTGTTAGTCTCTAAAGTGACACAAGTACTCCTGTTCTTTTTGAGTATTTGAAAGTAATTTTAGAGGGATTTAATCTCAACCCTGCCAGAAAAACAGCCCAGAAATGGATGAGGGATTTGAGGTGTATAATGTGCCATGGTTGTATTAATAATTGTACTTTGTACTAATATAGTAAAGTATATCTGTGATATATTGGGCTTGCCAAACAGCTCATAGGACAGTTTTGCATTTGCATACAACATTTTTCATGGTGTGCTCTCAGTCTATGGAATGGCATCAGCAAAGAATCCACAAATATAAGATGTAAACATTGTGTGAAATTCTTCAGTTTAGCTTTTTGAATATCTTTAAAATACAAAAATAAATAAATCTGGAACATGTAGGAATTCAGATAAGTTATTCCATTCTGTCTATAGCACTTTCATCAGACTTAAGTTTTAAAGATGAAGAATACAAAATATTATTCCAGCTGGCACAAGACTCCCTCTCAGCTAACATTAGAATTGAAGTGGCTGGCAGAAGAACAATATAAACTGAAAAATAACTGATATGTGAAAGCAGAAGTGTTTAATTTGAAAATCTCTTTAACTTTTAGAGAAACATATTTCAATTCAAAGACAGCTTGCTGATCTAGAGAAACTAGCTGACCTGAGTGAAGGTGAGTTTACCTCGGCTGTTACCCAGAACACAGATCAACATGTTGCAGGTATTTACATTCTTCTTTTTAATTTATTTTAAAAAATTGTCATATTTTTTGTACTTGAGTGTTTGAGTCTTCAAGTTTGGAAGTTTTGGGGTTTTTTTTAAATTGCTTACTGTTTTTTCCCCACCATTTAGCTAACGTCAGTTCCCACTTCATGTACCCCATTCTTAATGAAATAGGAAAGGCCCCAGTGGCTCCATTTTTGTTTATTTTTCTCTCAGCATAGTAGCATAAATACTGTCATGAACATAAATAGCTAAGAAAATTGCGTTACCCTGTTGGCCTACAGCTAGAAGTTATGCTCAAACATTGTTTTCTAGTGTCATGCCAGAGGGGTGATCAATATATTCCTTGGTAAATACATATATTGTTGAAATTAAAGGAATAGGATTATTATTTGAATAGTTGACCTCTTTACAGCTGTTATTTCACTGTCTGGCTCACCTCAAAGCATTTTTACTTGTAACTGTTACTTCCCCAGGAAGCATAGTGGCCAGAAAACATTGGAAGGTTATTCTCAGTATTCTTTTCAGGACCGTAGCTGTTGTCCTGAATTTAAGGGTTGTATATACCCCAGAATATGATCAAACTAATTGCAATCATATTATGTGCACTCACCCACTATAAAGTAATAAAACAAAACACCACATAGTTAAGGGTGAATTTAAAAATAGGCTTCCAAAAGCAAGGTCATAATTATTTGGCAGGTTTCAGAGTAGCAGTAACAGTACCGTGTTAGTCTGTATTCACAAAAAGAAAAGGAGTACTTGTGGCACCTTAGAGACTAACAAATTTATTTGAGCATAAGCTTTCGTGAGCTACAGCTCACTTCATCGGATGCATTTGGTGGAAAATACAGAGGGGAGATTTATATACACACACAGAGAACATGAAACAGTGGGTTTTATCATATACACTGTAAGGAGAGTGATCACTTAAGATGAGCCATCACCGGCGGGGGAAGGAGGAAAACCTTTCATGGTGACAAGCAAGGTAGGCTATTTCCAGCAGTTAACAAGAACATCTGAGGAACATTTGGCAGTTTCTGCTAATCAAAATTTAAAAAAAAAAAAAAAAGAACAAACAAGTCAACAACTAAAACAAACAAAAAAAATGGATAAAAAAACCTTAAATCTAGTCGCCTCTAATATTAAAAGTTTATTAAAAAATTTAAAAAGTAATAATTTAGTAGGCTCACTATAGCCTATACTTTTTATAAAAATTAATTATAAATAAATTAGCTAATAAAATATACTTTAAAACATACCTCTAAAGCCATCTTAAAAAATATTTTTCCTAATACCTTTTCTCCATGGTGGGTAAGCAACTGGCTACTCTGAATCTGCTGTTAATTACCTAATATCGTTCCAAATGTTAGGTAGATATCTAAAATGTTCTAAACCTATTGTCTGTGTGTGCTTAAATCTAATAAACTGCAATGTTAAACAAAAGCATGCTTACTTGCATTTAATCCGTAATCAAACAGAATTGCTGTGTTCCTATGAATTTATTCCTAACACTGCTTCTGTATTGACTCCCTGTCCACATTGTATAGCACAATAGTTGGTGTACAGGAACTGCAGAGCATATGATAATAATAGATTCATAACAACATTCTTTATTATACAAGGCCCTGACTCTGCAATGAGCTGCAGGCCTGTGTGAAGCCTCACCAAAATAAGTATGGCTCTGCATGGTGAATAAGGGTCCACTCATATGGAGCTCATTGCAGGATTATGCCTGTGGCTTTAAATGTTATACATCTCTCAGTTCTAAGAACTTATAATATTTTTAAAAGGAATGTGGCAAATCCGCTTATTTTAGATTTGGCAGATACCAATGTTAGATATTAAATTTCGATCATCTGTGTACAATGAATATGATAAGACACTTCATATTTTATTAAAAGGCTTCCATGCTACAAGATGCTTCTCATTCATCCTGTGCTGTCCGAAGTCAAAATGGAAGCTACTAAATTCTGCCTGATTGATCATTTAGCATCCAGTCACAGAACTCAGCAACAAGGACGTGCACAGTTGCATGTATGAATCATATGTCAGAGCAAAATAGGATTCTGAAAGCTGGATTTTTATTTCAGGGTGGCATTTGAGTTATTCTGAATACTTTCAGTACCAATGGATTCTTATACAAATTAATCATCACATCCCTGACTTTACTGTTTCTAGAATTGTTGCTTTAACATAGACTACAGAAAATGATTTATTCTAAATAAGGGATTTAAACTTGTCTGAAAGTTTGTTTTGGAGATTCGGAGGAGAGAGAGAAAGCGGACTCTATCACTAAACAAAGTAGGAGCACTGCCAGCAGATTGAAAGACGTGATCATTCCCCTCTATTCAACATTGGTGAGGCCTCATCTGGAATACTATGTCCAGTTTGGGGCCCCACACTACAAGAAGGATGTGGAAAAACTGGAAAGAGTCCAGCGGAGGGCAACAGAAATTATTAGGGGGCTGGAGCACATGACTTATGAGGAGAGGCTGAGGGAACTGGGATTGTTTAGTCTGAGGAAGAGAAGAATGAGGGGGGATTTGATAGCTGCTTTCAACTACCTGAAAGGGGGTTCCAAAGAGGATGGATCTAGACTGTTCTCAGTGGTAGCAGATGACAGAACGAGGAGTAATGGTCTCAAGTTGCAGTGATGGAGGTTTAGGTTGGATATTAGGAAAAACTTTTTCACTAGGAGAGTAGTGAAGCACTGGAATGAGTTCCCTAGGGAGGTGGTGGAATCTCCTTCCTTAGAGGTTTTTAAGGCCCAGCTTGACAAAGCCCTGGCTGGGATGATTTAGTTGGTGTTGGTCCTGCTTTGAGCAGGGAGTTGGACTAGATGACCTCCTGAGGTCCCTTCCAACCCTGATCTTCTATGATTCTATGATTAATGTGTTTTTTTAAAAGATTTTGCTTGAAGTGTAGTTACTCTGAAATGAGGAAAATGGCACTGTGTGGGGCTCCATGGGTATTGTGCCTCAATGACTTCCTGATGAAATTTACAAGTAAAATATCCTCCCATCTCCGAGCTTGGTAAACTCAACCTGGAAACTGAAAGTCAAACCGGGTTCTTTCTGCCTTGTGCATCAATAATAGCAAAAGTTGTATAATTAGAACTGTGTAATTCTCTGATTGATGTTCATGCCAGAAATATCTAACTCATGCTCCTGAATCTGTATTTACATGGCTCATGAGCAATGTTCCCTCTAATTTTTGACAGGCCATGTGTGCAGAAAATTTCTTCTGTACAAATTGTTGTGCTTCTGTGCAAATTTTTGTGCATGCGGTGTTTCACCATATGCGTGGGGTTTAGGATCTGTATGTGTGCACGCGCACAGCTTAGAAGGAAAAGTGCTCATGAGTAAAAAGTAGCAAAAACTTAGTTTGTCAGTAACTAGATATGAATCTGAGTACACAGAGAGAAGATCAGTTGAGTAAGAACATGTCAGAAAAATGACTGTGTAAATGACATTAGCCACACTTTGAAATATTATTTGATGAGCAATTCACTGAGAGTGGATTGGGTTGAAATAATTATTATTTATTTGTATTGTGGTAGTGCTTAGGAAGCCCCAGTCATGGATTAGGATCCTCACTGTGCTAATCGCTCTACAAACACACAACAAAAAGATGGCCCCTGCCCCAAGGAGCTAACAATCTTAAGTATAAGACAAGAGGCAACAAGTAGATAGAGCAAAACAAAAATTAGAAAATGTTGGATTTTTAAAGGGCCTACGATACCTGCATGAATGGCATTTTGGGATTATAAACTTAAATATGTCTGAATTTACAGAGCTTAATCTTTTATTAGACAAAACCACAATTCTGCCTGTACTAGATGTTGAGGAAAATAATGTTTTGTCTCAAATATGCATTAGTTGAATGTATGGAAATGTATACAAATATATAGCGGCATATACAATTCTAATCTGCTTATTAATTGCATACTTGTATCTCCTTGTTTTGTTCTTATATGAATTTTCAGCTGGAAAGAAACCTTGCCCACTGTGTCCTGAAGAGAAATTCAAAGCTTGCTATAGTCATAAGCTCCATCGCCACCTTCAAAATTTGCATTGGAAGGTTTCTGTTGAATTTGAAGGTAAAGTCTTTTATACTTGAATAGATTGCTTATATTTTATGCAACAAAGTACAGCATAAGATTAAGTGGCAGCGTAGAGCCCAATTCTGTAGTCCCCATACATTTAAAATTTCCATTGACATCAGCGGGAGTTTCACTTTCATAAAGACTGCTAGATTTTGACCCTAAATCAAAGCCAGTGGTATGTCCTCTTTAAACTTGGTGTTTATAGCAAAAGTTAGTCTGTATTTCATTTTTTTTCTGCCAGTTTAAAAATTGTTACATGTATATATTAAATTGCTTTTTAATATTAATATCAGGAAATATCTATGGATATTTCACCTTAATGTGAGTCTGTTTATATACACCTAATCAGTGGTGCAAATAAAATCCATTTCTTAGGAAGGGGCGGAGACCAGCAAAGGGGAGCACATGACCCTCCATGTGACTCCTCGCTGCCCAGCCTGGGGCCCCGTCCCCTCCCCACATCCATCCCATGTTATCTAGGGGGGAGCTCTGTTGTCCTCCTGCTGCACCAGAGACTTCTGGGCAGTAGTCTCCCAGGAACAGCAGCAAGGAAAGGAGCAGAACTCCCAGCCCTGCCCACTGCCCTTCCATAGAGTTGCTTCTCTGTCCTCATTCTGTGTACCACAGCAGCAGCCCCACCGGAGGACTGGGCTGGAGGCAGGGGGCGGTTCAGCCGCTGGAGAAGCTGCCAGCTTTCTGCTCCTTTCCCCTTGGGGAAAGGAGCAGAACTCCCAGCCCCGCCCCCCAGCCCTCTCCTCCGGTGGGGCTGCTGCTGTGGTACACAGACGGAGACGCAGCTCCTTGGAAGGGCAGGGGAAGGGGCTGGGATTTTTCCAGGGGGCTGGGCGGGGCAGTGGGGAAAGGAGCAGAACCCCCCAGCCCTGCCCCCCAGCTCTCTTCTCCGGCGGGGCTGCTTCTGTGTCTTTCAGGTATGCCATACCAGCCATAAATAGTTTGCTAGTATGGCATACTGGCCTATTTGCACCACTGCACCTAATCCAATTTCAGAGAAGTAAGTCTCTCTATAAAGTGCAGAGCTTTATAGTGTATGGACACTTAACTAATACCACAAAGTTTTGTAATGTATAACCAAATGAAAGTCAATTTTGGCCTATCATATAGATGAATATCTCAAACTAAAAGTATGTGATTCTCTGTTTTCCACTGCACACTTTAAAATAGTTTCAAGCTAAGCATTTTTTAATGGAAAGTAATTGCTTAGCATGTCATGAAAATAGTGTTCAAACTGTAAATATTTGTGATTTTCGTTTTGTTAGTTAAAAGTTTTCAGTTAGTTTCTCAATATAGTCATTTGTGCATTTACTTTATATAGCTGGACAAGCTGATCAGGAAGATTCTTCAGTTCTGAAGAAATTGTTTCAAATAACAATGTATTTAGTAGCCATGTGTTATATGTAAGCACAATATTGTGATAACTCGTTTACAAAAAGCAATGAAGTCCAATAGTAAAAATAGGAATTGGAAGGGAGGGAGCATACACGCTCAAAACAAAGAAAAAGATAGCATGGTCTGCTATAGAAAAGCAAATGTAGAGTGAAGGCAGGAAGGGGGAACAAGGTGCCAATTAGAAGACACAATAGGTTACACTTTTAAAGTTTATTATATGGAAAATTGTTTGGCAGTATTATATTTGCCTACAGTACGCAAAAGTGTTTTATTTGTTTAAATTGCTGTCAAGGCTTTTGTGGTGTTCACAGCACAGGTATTTTCATTGGTTAGTAGGCTGTGAGTTTTATTTGAAGTCTATGGGACTTGGAACCTAAGTGGTTAAAAGTCTCTTTTGAAAATGGAACTTAGAAGCCTAAAATGTTTAGATGCTTTTGAAAAGGTTACCAGTCAGGTAGATGTTTCAAGTCCTAACAACTACCCAGTACAGTTCTGCGACCTGAGTGCCTGTCAGTGATTTTTTGTTTGTTTTAAAGTTTAACAGCAGAAGCATCTCTATATTGATAGGATATATGTACCAGAATACAAATAAATAATAAGAGTAAATAATAGCATCTACTTATTTTAGAAGTACCTAAGGTGCTCAAGCAAGGTCCCATTACAGTTGTACTAACAAGTAACAAATAAGATAATCCTTACCCCCAAATTGCTTATGCTATATGGTAGTTATGTACTATGTATTGACCATACTGTAAGGTGACAAGAACTAGTTTGTTTTCCAGGATACAGAATGTGCATCTGTCACTTACCTTGTCGCCCAGTGAAGCCAAACCTCATTGGAGACCAGGTAACAAATACTAGATCACATATGCTCAGTTACTCTATAAAAAAGGGGAAATTAGGAAGAACTTTTGTGAAGCGTTTCAGTGTAGTCTTCAAACATACGTTGTTTTCTGTAATGGGATACAGAACTTTATGGTCCCCAATTCAAATTCAGCCAAGACCTTTAGGTGGTGAGAATTAAACCTCTGATGTTAGTTGAATGGCCTATGGTATGTGTAATGGATTTGGTGGTCTCAGTCCTGTTCACCATAGAACGTCACATAAAATAGTACCACATTTTGGACTAATCAACAACCTTGTTTGCAGTCACAGAAAAGGCCAAACACTTAAGACACAGAAAATAAATGTACTCTTTTGACCCCTAGAAGTGATCTTTTTGGGTCAGATAGAGAGAGGGGCAGTAGTATGGAGAAAGTCAGTACTGTCACTTCCCATGCTACACCTTCTCTGTGGACATACTTTTGTCGGCAGTCTCCAGTCCAGAACCCTTTGGTCACATACAGGGTTGTTTTTTTTGTTTGTTTGTTTGTTTGTTTTTAAGACTATCTTAACTCGGGTTCAATTCCAGTTCAGGTCTGTTGTATTTTAAAAAGTGCTGTAGCCATGTTGGTCCCAGGATGTTAGAGAGACAAGGTGGGTGAGGTCATATTTTTAATTGGACCAACTTCTGTTGGTGGAAGAGACAAATCTTTCAAGGTTACTCAGAGTTCTTGAGATCTGAGAGACATACTCAGTGTGTCACAGCTAAATACAAGGTGGAACAGATTCTTTAGCCTAAATACTTAACACATATTGTAAAAGATCATTCAAGGGAAAGTGGCCAGTTAACACCTTTGCAGCCATAGGATGGAAGAAGAAGGCTCAGGGGGTTACAGATTGTTCTAGTAAATCATAAATCCAGGGTCTCTATTAAGTCCATGATTTTTAGTATCTACAGTCCATTATGTACAAGAAACCTACAGATCACCACACTTGCCTTGACAGATCCAGTAACCACCCCAAATACATCAAGAAATCTATTGTCTACAGCCAGGCCGTCAGATACCACAGAATATGCTTGGAGGAGAAAGTCTGGGATATACACCTTAGCATATTTAAAACGGCCTCCACCAAACAAGGATGCTCCACCAGAGAAGTAGATCACATGATGGAATGGGCCGCCCAAATATCCCAAGAGAACTTGCTTCAATAATTTGGGGGACCCTCCAACTACAGACCCCTAGTTGTCACCTACCACTGCACACTCGAACTCCTGTGGGACATCAATAAATAATTAATGCATACTTATTGGGAACCAAATCCTGAAAGAAATAGGTCCTGAACCCCTTCTTCTGGCCTTCCAACAACACCCCAGAAGTAAGCTCCCCACAGACCAGGACACGCCAACTCAAAGCAGAAGACCCTTCCATAACAGATGCAAAACCTGTAGACACATTTCCACTGCTGTGATGATCTTTACCCGCCCAACACACCCTGCAAAATTCATGGGTCCTACACATGCCTATCACTACATAGTGTACTTCACCCAGTGCAATAAATGCCCCAAACAAGAACAACTATATGGGTAAAACAAGACATTTTTTGTGCTCTTGAATGAACTTGCACAGAAAAATTATAAAAGAGAAAAAACACACTTTCACCTGTGGGTGAATACTTTTCACAAAGCTATCATTCCATATCCAATCACTCCCTCCTCATCCTGAAAGGAAACTTGTATAACACTTTCCAAAAAAATGAGCATGGAAGCTTAAATTTGTAACTTGGCTAGACGCTAAAAATCGTGGACTGAATAAGGACACTGAATTTACGGTTTACTACAACAATCTGTAACCCACTAACTTCCCTTTTCTGTCTTATGACTGTAGAGGTGTTAACTCACCACTTCACCTTGAGTGTTGTCTTTCAATGTGTGTTAACTATTTATGCTAAACAATCTGTTCCACCTTGAATTTAGCTGTGACTACAAACATACATCGGTATAACTACATCACTTAGGTGTGAAAAATCCACACCCCTGCACGACATAGTTATTCCATCCTAATCCCCAATCTAGACAGCTACCATTTCCCGCCAAGGTGGATTAACTATGCCAACAGGAGAAGCTCCCATGTGGTAGCATCTTCACTAAAGCACTACAGCAGCAAAGCTGCACAGGTGTTACTTCACTCACTTTGTCTCACTGTATTTTAAAACTACACTGACTCTTTTACAGAGCTCTGCGAAGATGGGAGCCCATTATCACTGCATCATCTGTTCTGCAACCATCACACGAAGGACTGACATGATAGGGCATATTAAGCGCCACGTGAACAAAGGAGAAACTGAGTCCAGGTATATTGCAGGTAAACTGTTTCATGTTCCTGCTTTATTTATAAATGGTTCCTTTACACAGTGCATTGTGTGTTATAGCTGGGCTATATGTTTGAGGGACTGTCAAAAGTAAGCCTGTGCTAAAAGTAAGTTTGCTCAGGGTTAGGAGGAAATTAAAACAAGAGAGATCTATCCTTCATAATATAGGTTGCCAAATTGTTAATCTGACCTTTTTTCTTGGATAACCCCAAAAGGCTGGCGTGCTGAGTTTGTAGTGTTTACCCTCTGCTCTGCCCTCCTGCTTTGTAGACTATACATGTAGGTATTTGCTAGGTAAGGCATGACATAAGAAAGCTAGTAAAGCAATGAGCTTACAGGCCTCAGGCCTGAAAGACAATAGGTTAGCTAAACAAGGCATAAGGCCCAAAAGCCTTAGCGTACGCAATTAACCAGGAGTAACCCTAGATCAGAGGTTCTGAATCTTTTTCTTTCAGAGACTCCTCCCTCCCTCCCTCCTAACATGCTATAAAAACTTCATGGCCCACCTGTGCCAGAATAACTGGTTTTCTGCATGTAAAAGCCAGGGCTGGTATTAGAGCATAACAAGCAGGGCAATTGCCTGGGGCCCTATGCCACAGGGCCCCCCCCGCGAAGGTACATAGTTCAGACTTCAGCTTCAGCCCCTGGTGGTGGGACTCAGGGACCTGGGCTTCAGCCCCATGCAGTGGAGCTTTGGCTTTCTGCCCTGTGCCCCAATAAGTCTAATGCTGGCCCTGCTTGGAGGCCCCCCTGAAACCTGCTCAAGGCCCCCTAGGAGGCCCTGGAACCCCTGGTTGAAAACTGCTGCCCTCGATCATAAGATATCACAAGATGGAACACTATAATGACTTAACTGCTGACAGATAACCACAAGATGCTAGTTTATAGCAGCTGTATGGGATATTTTAAGTTAGGAACATCAGCAGATATCTGACACAAGAAAGCCATGGTACCTAATTGATGTATATGTTAATAAGCTTGAGGTAAAAGGCCTAGTAACCTAAGGGAGAAAGGCACCCCAACATTTGTAGGGTGAGGAAACACAAAAGGGGAGAAGCTCTTACTGAATATGCATTAGGCATAGTAGCATCAATGTAATACATTATAGAAGTTATATCCCGGCCTGCGTCCCTTGGGAAATGCAACTCTTGGGAAATGCCAGGATGACCCTCACTGGTGGTGATGGTGATGGTGGTGATGATGATGATGATGGAGAGAATGACATTTCAGGTCCTTTTGAAAGGGATGGTGTGAGTATATGGCTACTCAGATGCACAGTCTGTATTAACTCTATCTACATTGCTGGGTTTGAAGTGTTTAACTTTACTAATTGTGTTGGTAAATCTATTGCAAATTCAAAGGCTTTTCGTAAGTGAGAGTGTTGCAACTGTGCACGTCAGGGTTCCCATCAGAATAATAATAGTAATACTGGGCCTGATCTTTGGACGAGAACCTACCAAACCTCAGAGTGTTAATTAGGAATTCTTAAGTGATTGATATCATTAATACACAACTAATACATCAGGCAACAGCTCTGTTTTTTGCTATAAAAAAACATTACTTTGCAATTAGCTTGATAATCTTGGAAATGTCAATACCCAACCTTTTCAAAAGAATGGCACAGATAGTGGGAGACTGTACTCGTAAAACAAAATTGGCGTGGCTAATTTCATGCCTCCCTGTTTTGGCAGCATCCATTTATTTTTAAATCAATCCTGAGTATAAATCAAGTTCAGATAAATGCCAAAATGCTGAATTGTTTTTGTTTGAAGTGTATAAACATGGACTATTGAAACCAGCTGACTGTCTTCAGGTCTACAGCATGTTGATAAAGGGGTAGATGGTAGGTTGTTCATATAATTCAGTAAATCAGAATCCTATTGCAAACCCCCATAAATTATATGCACTAATCTTTTGACTGAATCAGAGCTAAACTGTAAAAGCTAAATTATATTATTGGAATGACTCACTCATTTAAAAAAAAAAAGATAGTTTAGCACTAGATTTCAAGTACTTTATTTTTGCAAGTTATTAAAAGAAGAGGTTACTTACCTATAACTGGAGGTTCTTTGAGATGTCTGGTCCCTATTTGTATGCCCAATGTGGGTGCACAGGCACTCCATGCACCGGAGCCAGAATTTTTTCAGCAGGAATGCCTGTTGACATACACGGCTGCCTTATGTCGCCATGTGCTCCAGGCAAGGTTATAAGAGGCCTTGTTGGGTGACACACCCTCAGTCTCTCTCTTACCACAGAATAGAGAGTCTGCAGCAGAGAGGAAGGTGAGCAAGTATTGGAATATATATAATGACTACACATCTCAAAGAACCTCCAGTTACAGGTAAGTAACCTCCTCTTCTCCTTAGAGTGATGGTCCTTATATGTATTCCAAATGCGGTTGAGTACGGAACAGTGATCAGCTCAGAGGTGGGTACAAGGACGTAATTGGTAAGGCCTGTTGCAGGACAGCACGGCCTATGGTGGCATCAGCAGCTGCCCACTGGTCAGTGGCATAGTACGCTGTGAAGGTGTGGACAGAGCACCATGTTGCTGCATGGCAGGTACGTCCACCAGGGAGGCGGAGGTGGTCACATGCAGGCATCATTGCCATTTCTGTGGCCTGGAAGCAGGAGGACATGTCTGCTGCATCCACCGTGGCCTGGAGGCTGACTTGGCCTTAGGCAGCCCTCATCCAGCAAGGCCTGTAATCGCTGGCCTTTGGTCTGTGTCATGTCCTCCAAGAACTCCACTAGCTTATTATAATTGTTGAAAGCGAACTTCGCTAGCAGAGCTTGATAGTCAGAAATGTGGAATTGAAGGGCCACGGAGTAGAGTTTGCATGCCAGGAAGTCCAGGTATTTCACCACGTTATCCGGGTGCGTGTGTAAGAGTCGGCGTGCTAGTGTGCCCATTCCATGGCCACGTGCATGACCAGCGAGGCCAGAGGGAGGTGGGAAAATATCTTCCACCCCCCCTTAGCCAGTACGAAGCACCTGCCTTCTACCCTCTTGGGTATGCAGGTGCAGGATGTCGGCGTGTGCCACGCTGCTCCTGCAAGTTGTAGAACCGCGTTGTGAATGGGCAGAGCTACGTGTGTCAGGCCACGGGGCTGAAGAATGTTTAACAACTGGTCCAGTTGGTCTTGGACCTCTTCTAGAGGGATGCCTAAGTCAAAGGTGGGGACTGTCAGGAGGCGAGAGGGTCGGAGGGATCAGGGCCTCATCTGGAGAGAAGAGGCTGCTGTCAGGGCCGGTGGTACCGGATCGAACATTGGGTCCTCTTTCAGGTCTGAGACCATTGGAGCTGGCAGAGAGGGGCTGAGGGGTTCTGGTATGAGGCCACCGACGGTGGATCCAAGCAGTGATGGGGTTCCACATGGGCCAGTGATGCCATGAGGCCAGATCTTAATAGTACTGCGGGCCCCATGGATACGGGTACCACGCAGGTGAGCCCGGAGCATAGGGAGCGGGAAAAGGCATGTGAGCCCGAGAGTCCGCATTATGCCGAGAGACTGGGAAGAAGGATCTCTCTTCTGCTGAGAAGCCCTCCAAGTCCGAAGAAGCCTCCAGCAGTGGTGGAGCCACCAGTGTGGGTGGTACCGCGATCGCTGGGAGCGGGTCGCATCTGAGGAGGAGTGACTCAGCAGCTGGTGAAGGTGGCCAGGAGATAGAAAGAAGCAGCAAGGGCGGGTACAACAGCTTGAGAGGGGACAAGGAGACCACCGGATCCATCTGGCCTGGTGTTGAGGGCACTTCCCATCCTCTGCCACTCTGAGGAGGGGTATGCAGAGCACAGCCTGGAGAGTGCTGCCATGGCTGAGTAGTGCACACGGGCAGGCTGTTGGGACCCGTGGGTCTCGCTTCTCCTTTTCCTTGCCCCCTGGCTTAGGGTGTGGCCCTGCAGGTCACCATCTGACCAAACCCATCTTGGGGAGGAAATGCAGTGTGGCTCAGTGGTCTGCAATGGGGACCTTCTGCAGTGTTCATGAGAGCGCTTGTGACTGTCCTTATGTGCCGTCTTGTGTTTCGGTGGTGCTAACGGGTCCAGGTGTGAAGCCGAGGGGAGGGCGCTTACTGCCAATCATGGGCAGTGCACCACCAGCACGAAGGGTCTGGGATCAAACTGCACGAGGCTGGAGCGCTTCTGCTATGAAGAATTTGCAGAGGCACTGAAGACAAGCATTGCGAGTCCTTGATGGGAAGGACGTGCAGATATTGCAGCAGGTGACAGTGCGTCTTACCCAGGCATTAGAGGCAGCACATGTGCTTGTTGCTCACAGAGAACGAGTGAGGGCAGGAGGTGCAGTTCTTGAACCCCGGAACGTGGGGCATATTCCCCCAAATGAGTCAGGATAGGCCCTGTAAGGAGCTACTATATAAACTAACGTATTTACAGAAGTATGGAAAGAAAGCAGCAGAACTCACTAATTACGAGAATGATGGTCCGTTGTAGATAGAGTGCACGAGCACGAAGAGAGGATTCTGATTCCAACCATGTGGTGAGAGGGAACGGAGGGCATGTCGCCTCACACAAACCCCTATAACCTCACATGGAGCACATGGCAACATAAGGTGGCCGTGTGGGTCAATGGACACTGCTACTCTAAAACTTCTGGCTCTGGTGCATGGCATGCATGTGCACCTGCATTTGTAATACATATAGGGGACTATTACTCGAAGAAGAACAGTTATTACTTTTCTAGCTGGTAAGATAAGCAGTTCTGCTTCTCTCTGCCCTCTTCATCCATCTTTTATTGTGTCCTCTCTACCACTGCCATGTGAAGGGCACGTAAAATGTAGCTCCCATTCTGATGCTGCCATATGAACAGGTCATTGTAGAAAGTGAACCTATCATTTGCCGCCCCACGACCACATATATATGCACGCACGTGCGCGCGCACACACATGATCCTCGCTAAAACGCAGGATTTGGGATCCATGTGTGATACTGCATTAACGCGAGGACTGCGTTAAAAAGAATTGCAATTAAAGTAATTAAATTTGGGATCCATGGTCGCGACCGCGTTATATGCGAATTTGCGCTATATAGATGCGCCTTCTAGTGAGGGTCCGGTGTATGTGCGCGCGCACACACGCATGCGCATATACATACACACACAAACATGCTCTTCTTCATTTAGGGGGAAAAGGTGATCTAATCAACTGAGTATGGGATTGGGAGTTAGGAAATCTGGGTTTTATTCCCAAATCCTCTCACTAATTATTGGCCTTGGAGCAATCTCTCAACTTTTATGGTTGACTCTCCCCCCCTCTCCATATCTACAAAATGGAGTTAATACTTCCACACCTGTGTAATTCTGAGATTGACAAATGGAAATCACAGTATAAATTGTGAAATTCTTCATCATTGCTCCTTCCCCATTTCATTTCTTCATAATGTAGTCCTGTTGGTTAAAATGCCATAAAAGTCTAATCAATTTGTATTAAAAATGAAATATTTTATTTCAATTGTATGGATGGTGGGGAGAATTATATAAATATCTAAGCAATAAATATGTGGGAGGCAGTTATATGGTCCTCATCTCCATGATATCTAAGTACCTAGACAGAGCTACAAAAAAATCTTATTTGTGAGACACCTCACTTGTTCAGGCTGGATCAAGGCAGGAGAAGGATTACACAGCGCATGGATACATTCACTCTCCAATTCTCAGTTACTATGATTCTATTGAAATGGCAGTATTCTATGTTCAGGCATGCAAAATAGAAAATCTGTCTTCAGTGGGTACAAGGTTCAGAGTATATAGTCAATTTTCTGCCTATAGGAGAGTAATGGTTTGTTTCAGAAATTATTCTGAATTTTTCAGGTAAAAATGAAGGTCTCTGAAATCCTGGAATGACTTGAGCCCTTCTGTCTTTTTAGTTATCAAGAAGTGACTGGAATACTATTAGAAGCTCAGTGGTATTTTTTGTCATGAGAGAATGTATTTCCTGCAGCATCTCATACTATTCAACTTGAATGAGTTCTTGAAGGGGTGTAATTTTATGAAAGAAATTTGTATGATGAAACTATGGCATTTTATAGGGTGTAAATCAGGGGAGAATTTGGCCCCAAATCTGCCAATGTCCTGAATATAAACTAGCTGTGATCTCCTTTCCTGACACCAAACGGTAATAGGCTGGTTTTCATGTGTTAACATTGTTATGTATCAGTGGGATTGGGGCCCTAATTATTTGAAAGATCTTTTTTGAATTTTGTAGCTAAAATGTACAAATACTCACAAATCATCATTAACTCTCTTTCCTCTCCTAAAATATTTTTTTAGCCCCTGCTCCTAAGTCTTCTCATGAAGTGCTGAAAGAGGCAGATACAGATGTACAAGTTCTTCCTAACTACTCCACACCTCAGAAATCAGATTCCTATTTTAATCCCAAAATGAAACTCAACAGGTGAGGGGGGTAGTGGGGAGAGGTTGCAATGAAAATGTTCTCACTTAAAAGAATTATCCCAGTAAACAGCCCACTATGATGTCTAGAGGAATAACATTTTTCAAGCAATAAAAATAAGATGCCCAATATAGGAAGGCTCCATTTTGATGCTTTTCTAATTTTGCTTACTGAACTATCTTCCTTGTATACTGCTGGGAAGACTTTTCTAAAACAACAGAAATGGTTTTCAGAACAAAATATGTGTGGAAAATGTTCTAGTTTCTAAGGAAATAAAGATGCTAGCTTATGCAGCAGTGTGGGAGTTTGAGGGGGAAAAACCTACATAAACCACACCTGAGGACTCAAAAAACCTATTCAATGAACTGTTTTCCTTTGAGTTTTTGTGAGCTCCCAGGACTAGACATCACTTAAGTGCTCTCCTCCAGCACAGCTGAAGAATGAGCATACTACGTACCTACCTCACATCCTAGGACTCCTTTTTATAGGTCCCACTTTATTGGAGTAGATTCTTTCCTCTAGCTCAGGGATGGGCAAACTTTTTGGCCTGAGGACCACATCGGGGTTCCAAAACTGTATGGAGGGCCAGCTAGGGAAGGCTGTGCCTCCCCTAACCCTATCCACCCCCTCCCACTTCCTGCCCCCTACTTCCCCCTTCAGAACCCCCGACCCATCCAACCCCCCCTGCTCCCTGACTGCCCTGCTTCCTATCCACACCCCTGCCCCCTGACAGGCCCCTGGGACTCCTCCCATCCAACCCCCTCCCCCCAAGCCCCTTTCAGAATGTGGCCCTGCGAACACGGGCAGAGGACTGGGGAGGAGCAGGGGCAGCAGCACAGCCAGAGAGAAGCAGTGGGTTTCCCCTTCAAAGCGCCGCTTCTCTCCGGTCGGCTGCACGGCCGCCCGGTGCTCTTCCTGAGTCCTTTGCCCACGTTTGCCGCGTTCCCACCACCCGCACCACCCACCTGCTCCCCTGAGACTGTAGGTGAGCCTCCCTTCCTGCTCTCCCCTGTCGCCGCTGTGCAGCCTCCCGCACTGGTGGTGCAGTGCACTGAGGCTGCGGGCGGAGGGGAGATAGCTGGGGAGGGACGGGGGGATAGCCTCCTCGGCCGGGAGCTCAAGGGCCAGGCAGGATAGTCCTGTGGGCTGGATGTGGCCCTCATGCCGTGGTTTGCCCACCTCTGTTCTAGCTCCTCTTCACATCACTCGTTTTAATGTCAGTAGAGTGGGTAGCCGTTTCGTCCTCAGAAAAGTCATAACCTCACCCTATTGCTGCAATACCAAAGCCTGTTCCCTGAAACACTGAAGTTTAACTACCCTTCAGTCATTATCAGGGTCCTTCTGCAGAAGGAACACTGCCAAAGATAATTTTGAATCTGTCTGGGGAAATTTCTCAGGTCAGTCTAAGAAGACTGATGGTTATTTCCAGACAGCTGTTATTAGCAATGAATGGTTTTAAAAAAACAAAAACCCACCACCAGTAATCTCTCTGGTCTGTTCTTTCATAGCGCACATTAACTTCCTATAGAAAGCAGCATAAACCCCAAACAAACAGCATATTCTCTTGAACCCCAGACAGTGGTGTCTAACCGGCAAGTGGAATCTCGAGTTCTTATCTTTCATACTACTTTTTTGCCACACTGTGAAGGATTCCATTCCACTACAAACTCTTAGGCCAGGAATTCACTACAAATCTATATTGGTGTAACTACATCACTTAGAGGTGTAAAAAATGCACACCCTTGAGTGACATAGTTATACCGACCTAACCCCCGATTTAGACACCGCTGTGTCGACGGGACAACTTCTCACATTAACATAGTTAATCCACCACCCTGAGAGGCAATAGCTATGCTTACGGGAGACGGTGTCTTGTTGGCATAGAAGTGTCTTCACTAAAGCACTGCAGCGGTACATGAAGACAAGCCCTTAGGCCAGCAGTTGATACTTTAAATGCCCAAACAATTAGGCTGCATACCAAATTTGCCTGCTACATGGACTCACTTATCATAGTAAGAAACTGTGATATAGTGGTGTTTTATATCTCAGTGCTCCATGGATAAGTGTTAAAGTCAGCACTCCTAGAAAGTTATCATTGGAATTAATTTAAGAATATTTGAGTACTCTGAGACCTACAAATGCTGTTTAAGGTAGCAAAAGGTTTAGAAAACCTTCTGGTGGCTGTTAAGCCCCGTTATTGCAAAATCTGTTGCTGGAACAAATTACCTTAAGCCTTGGTCTACACTGCCAGGGGGAGGAAATCGATCTAAGTTCTGCAATTTCAGCTACGTGAATAATGTAGCTGAAGTCGACGTACTCAGACTTACTCACCGCGGTGTCTTCACTGTGGTGAGTCGACTGCTGCCACTCCCCTGTTGACTCTGTCTGCGCTTCTCACAGTGGAGGAGTACAGGAGTCGACGGGAGAGCGCTTGGGGATTGATTTATCCCATCTAAACTAGACACAATAAATCAACCCCGCTGGATTGATCGCTGCCCGCCGGTCCGGCGGGAAGTGTAGATATACCCTAAGATGGAAGAAACAAAAATATGTGAAATACATACTCTAAACTTTATTATACACCTTTTTATCTTCTAGGCAACTGATATTCTGTGCACTAGCTGTTTTGGCTGAAGAACGAAACCCCTTAGAATGTTTGGATGCATTTGGGGCCACCGGTAAATAAACAAATTTTTAGAATCTCATTTTGCCTTCTTTAAATCTCAAATTTTATTTTACAATTTGTAGCAAGTCCCTCTCATGAGAAATCAGCATTGTATATTTAAGTATTATGTGGTCCTTGCTTAGGCAGACTCCTTTTGACTTCCTTGTGTGTTTCCCCGAGTTCAGGATTTGGCTCTAGATGTGTAAAAGGACCATAAATATCTTTGAGATGAAGTTATTGATGCTCAAAAGGAAGAATTTTTACATTTTAAAGTGCATGAAATACCGTGCGTCTTAACTTGACGAGTTATGTCCAAGGTCCCATGTATTCTGATTCGATAGCTGTGGAGTTTGGCTTCAGAATCAACCCCTAGTTGTAGAACAGTGCCACTGAATCCAAACTTTCATTTAAAAAATTGTTTCCAGTCTCTGTATTTATAAAGAAGAATCCTGACCATGAAGTTAATGTAAACCAATATGGTGGTGTCTTCCTGAATCTGTAGACAGTGAAACAATAGATTGGAGAGGTGTAAACTGTCCCCATGATCTCAATCAGGTGTTAGTTCTAAAACCTGAAGATAAAAATTTAAATGCAACATTTATGCTAAAAATGCTCGGCAGTTCATGTCCTGCTAATGTGTTTGTTGCACAGTTCCAAGCCACACCAAAAGTCTTAACTGCCTCCTATCCAGCTATCAAAACCTCCTGTTTCCCCCCTCAACGATTTTTACAATACAGTCACCTATTGTTACAAATATCTGCAACACATCAAAAATTTAAAATTTAGGGGCAGCATAAAAACAATTTAATGTCAGACTAACAAGGATTGCTAAATTAGTTAAAATGTTAATTTTCCTGTTTCATTCAGTTAAATTAAAAAACTGAGGCTTTTTTTTAAATCTTGCTTTGCCATAGAAGTTCCAGTCTGCTGCATTAAAGTGTTGCACAAGCCCAGGGGACTTGCTACAGATTTGAGGTCCAATTTGTTTCACAGTACATAGAGCATTTTTATATGTATGGCACTTACCTTGTAATGAGAATTGGGTAGGCAAACCCTTGTGCCCATATAGACTTCAGTGAGTCTTCACACAAATGCTGGAGTTTGCCAACAAAATTCTCGCACGATGAAAGCCTGTGTATGGATCACATTTCTGTATTATGCACATTTAGGGTTTGATTGTGTTTTTATTGAAGTTAAGGGGATCAAGAACCAGGTCTTTATTCTATTGCAGGCAACCAATCATAAAATTATGCACTTGCCTTTCTCCTCAGGTATAATGGGATTACAGTGGGCAAAGCACCTTGGAAATTCTGTGAAGGTTACCATTAATGATTTCAATGAAAATTCCGTGACAATGATTCAGGAAAACTGCCATTTAAACAAGATGAAGGTGATGATGAATACTAAGGAAGAGGACGACTGTGATGAAACTATGGAAGAAGGAGAGGAAAATGTAGGCATTATTGAAGTGACAAAAATGGATGCTAATGTCATAATGCACTTGAGATCCTTCGATTTTATGTAAGTGAAGAGTGTTTGCTAAAACAAGTTTGTCTTTGCTCGGTGCTTTGATCTTGACTGTAATTTAATTTTTGCCCCAGTGATTGTTTAGAGAAGTCTGAATGGATGAGACAACCAACAGCGGCTGGTTATTTGCTTACTAAAAGTTTAATTGTAGCAACTGAAGCACTATGTAAATAGAGACAATTTAAAATCTTTTAAAAAATAATCACTGGGAAAACATTTAAGTCCTTCTGGCATCCAAAGTGGAAAATAAGCACCTAGGTAATGTGTGTTGGGTGCTGTATTCTAGGCGGTCAGGCCTGGTGGTTGGAGCCATGGTTGAGAACAGGTACCAAGGTCGAAGCCAGCCATAGAGTCAGGACCAGGATAGCGCTGAAATCAGAGTCCAGGGATAGGCTGTGCGTCAGAACTGATGTCAGAGTCTATAGACAAGCCAAATCAGGATCATAGTTGGAGTCTGGATGCAGGCCAAAGGTTGAAGCTGGGTTGGAGTTAGTCCAAGGGTCAGGTGGCAAGTGCAGGGCTAGAGCAAGGTCAGAGTAAGGAATGGGCAAGGCTGAAGTGGGCTGGAACAATGCTGGGACAGGAACAGGAACTGGATCAAGGGAAGGCTGGAAGCCTAATGACACTAACACTGCAAGGCAGCAGGAGGATTCCTGGCTGAGTAGTTAGGCTGTTGTACAGACTAACTTGCCACTCAGGCAGGATCAGTGAAATACCTGTGCCTGGGGGTCACCTGACCCAGGCTCTGCCCAGGATTAGGCTGCTGCAACATGGGTTAGTGCTGAGGCTTTGCTTATGGGATGAATCCATGCAACTGAATTGCTGCAGCATGCCTGAATGATGAGCAGCGATCCTAGTTTTCCATAATAAAAAAACCCTCAGAATTCTCCAATAAAAAAACCCCATAAAAATCAGTGTTTTTCCCATGATTATAATGAAATGCTGAACTTTAGTTTCCCTAATCACAATAGGAAGCACAGCCACCCGGGGCTGACAACCCAAGCTCCTCCATCCAGGGCTCTGGCTTTAAGCCCTGGTTCGGTTAATACAGAGAGCTGGATAATGGAAGCTCAGATAACATATACAGTAGAACCCAGTTTTTCATTTTTTTACAAAATGTAAAAACTAAAGACTGTAAAAACACAATTTCTGGATTTTTCCATGGCAAAGGGATTTCTAGGATCCGTGGTGATGAGTCACTGCAGGCTCTGCTGGAGGGGGAAGTCATGGCAGCTGAGTGAGCAGCTCTGGTTTGCCTGCAGGTTTGCCTCACAGTGTGTATGAACATTTTAGGCCAGACTTATGGATTTTTGGTATAACTTTGTCTGTTTGGGGAAAAATGAAATATAAGAATATTTTTTCTATAATTTTAGCTAATTTGAAATTCGCATCTGTGCATGTAGTTTTTAATAAGGCCGCGTGTTTATGGATCACTTATTGTAATCCATTCTTAAATAGCATGGCTGATTTAATTAGAATCTGTGGCCAAAACATTCAAATGTTAGTGCCCAAATGCAGGCACTAAATCCATACATAGACATCAAAATAAGTGGTCTGATTCTTAGAGTTGCTGAATATCCACAAACCAATTGAATTCAGTAGGAGTTAGTTTATTTGTATTTTCTCCCATGTCTTTCAAAATAAACACCGGTATCTTGGCCAGCATTCTTCTTAGTTCAATTATCCAGTGTGCTAGGATGTGAGAGAGATTGTGCTGGATGTGTGATGACTGTTGCATTACTCAACATGTACTGCCTGCCTCCTCTAAATTTGTTGCTTTGAAAATTATTTGGGCACATTGGAGGTATGGAAGGTGCGTTGTAAAATCAAATTCTATTTTTATTTTACTTCAGATGTTATGGGGAGGATTTTTTTAAACTGTTTTTTTCTCAGATAGCTTAAAAGCTAAGTAGTTACGTACCAGAGATGCTTCTCAGTGTATATTTTGTTTTTAGACACCTGGACCCATTTGGAACAGCTGTGAACTACCTGGATTCTGCATTCAGAAATGTAAGAAATCTTGGAATAGTATCAGTGACATCCACAGACATCTGTTCTCTGTATGCAAAAGCTCAGCATGTGGCCCAGCGTCACTATGGCTGTAACGTTGTCAGAACGGAGTACTTCAAGGAACTGGCAGCTAGAATAGTAGTTGCTGCTGTGGCAAGGTACTATTACAACACACAAATTGTGGTCAGCTCTTAAGCTCTGGTAGAAGAGGATTGCTAAAGCATGCATTTGGTGATTGCTAAAGCAAGTTGTGTGTCTTTGCTTTTCAGAATTCCTTAAGCTCTACAAATTAGGCATTGAAATATCAATTTTGTACTTGATTTCAAGTTCACTGCTATAGAACAATTTAAGTATTTTAAACTGAAGTGACTGGAAAGATGGCAAATGGGTACGGAGTGTATTATTAATCTTCAGAAAGAAAAGGTAATATAATGCAAACTTGAATATCTGAAGATTTTAAGTTCCTTGTTCATTTAGTGGTGATTTAATGCTGCCTAAGCCTTTATAAATACTTCAGAAGCTATTAAAGCAATTAATTTATCTGTGGGAAAGAGCATTAAACTAGATTTGCTTTAAATGGAAATAAACTCATTAGTGTCAACTTTCACAGTATATTTCATAACTAGCAAACAGATATTCACACCAAAATCTAGGCCCCCTATCCTCAAGTGTTTACAAATAATAAACACAGTGTGGCTAAATTTTTCACAGGTTAAATATTATGGTTAAAGAAAAAAAAATGATCTGGTGCTGTAAACCTACTACTTACAAGTAAATCTACCTATAAAGCAAATATGATATAGTGCCTGTCCTGCAAACTCTGTTCACAATATTAGTCCTTTCTCATACAAATATTCCCAGTGACTTCATAAGTGTACTCAGAAGTGAAAGTTGGGGGTTTGGACACTAAATCAAGACATACAAACCCAGATCAAGATAATGGAACAATTAGTTCAGGGAAGAGTGAAAGATTAGGTGTGAAAGATCTTGAGACTCTGTAAATGAATCCACTCACTGCTAGGTGCCCCCTTGTGGCCAGGAGTAGTATGGCAGCACAATCCAGCACTGTGGTGGTTTCTCTATCAGAAACTTGGCCTTCTTGCAGGGTCACCATCTTAAATACACCCTTTCTTGGGTCATAGTCATCCAAACTAAGAGTCCCCAAAATATTTTTAACACAAACAAAAATCCTTCCCCCTCTGTAGAGTTCTTCCTCACCCTGTTTTCAACACAGCCTGTAGCCCCCTTGCTGGGCTCAATAACCATTGTGGAAGGCTTTATATGCCCCTTTCCTTGGGGCCAGTAGGGAACCCAGTCCCACCCTCTACTCTAGGTTCCGGTCCAGGGGTCCTGTACTGAACAGAGAGGTCTGCTCCCTTACCTGAGCTACAGTTTTCCACTGGGCCACTTCCTACATAGTCTCTTAAGTTCTCCTTTGGGTATGTCCATTTTGTCCCTGTATAAGCAGGATCTTTCCCAAGCCTCTCTACAGGGATAGCTTTTCCAGACTCTTCCCTTTTTGCTCTGGGTCTCTCACGGGCCTTCATGCCTGTAGAACTTTTCCTTACTGTCTGAGCTTTCTGCCTGGTTCTTTCCCCAGCTGGGCTTTATTGTCACTTAAGCCTCATTCCCCTCAAGTGGGACTCATTCGGTAATCAGATTGGTTTAGTCCTATGCTCTCCAGCCCACAGAGCAAGCTACCCTGTTACAGACTCCATAGTCAATTATATTAAATTTGACCTGTTTAGATTGCTTGTCCAGCTCCTTGCCCATGGTAGCTTATTCCCTATAGCATATTCTCCAGTTCTGTATCCCATTTAACTTTTAACTGATTCTAGCACTAAGGGTTTCATCTGTCCCTGTAAAACCACACCGCAGACTGAGACCTCATATTGGAATAACTTTTCCAGAGTGTCAAGCTAAATTTTCCTTGCTAATTTTCACCTTGTTTCTAATTACACCCCTCCAAAGTACCCTAAAGGATTCCTCTTTTCTTGGTAAAAAGAAAAGGAGTACTTGTGGCACCTTAGACTAACAAATTTGTTAGTCTCTAAGGTGCCACAAGTACTCCTTTTCTTTTTGCGAATACAGACTAACACGGCTACTACTCTGAAACTTGTCTTTTCTTGGTGTATACCAATTCAGATACTAGTAGCTAGTGATTTATCTCCCCTTAGTTTTCATTTAACTTAGATCTACTTATTTACTTTCTATAATCTTTCCTTTGAAGTCTATCCCTCCAAGTCTTCTCTGCATCAAGGAACCCAACTCATGGACCAGCACCCTATTGTGCTAGGCCAGGGGTGGGCAAACTTTTTGGCCCGAGGGCCACATCGGGGTTGTGAAATGGTATGGAGGGCTGGGTAGGGAAGGCTGTGCCTCCGCAAACAGCCTGATCCCCGCCTCCTATCCAACCCCTCCCACTTCCTGCCCTCTGACCGCCCCGCCTCAGAACCTCTGACCCATCCAAACCCCCACTCCATTCCTTGTCCCCTGACTGCCCCATACTGGGACCCCCCACCCCATCCAACCTCCCATCCCTATCCAACCCTCCCTGCCCCCTGACACACCCCCTCTGGGACTTCCAACCCCCTCCTCCCACTCCTTGTCCCCTGAACGCCCCCTCCCAGGACCCCACCCCCATCCAACCCCCCCGCTCCCTGTCCCCCCCCAGGGACTCCCCACTCTCCCGGGTTCCCACCCCCATCCAACCCCCCCTGCTCCCTGTCTCCTGATTGCCCCCCTCAACCTCCACTCCATCCAACGGCTCCCTGTCTCCTGACTGCCCCCTGGGACCTCCTGCGCCCTTACAATGCTGCTCAGAGCAGCAGGACAGGCTCATTGTAAAGCTTAGGGAGGTGGATGGGTGCAAGCCGCACTGCCTGCGCCGGGGAGCAGGAACAGCAGGGGAGGGGCCAGGGGCTAGCCTCCCCAGCCGGGAGCTTGGGCTGAGTACGACGGTCCCGCGGGCCATAGTTTGCCCACCTCTGTGCTAAGCCCTATACAAACACAGAACAAAAAGAGGATCCCTGCCCTTCAGAACCAACAGTCTTAAGCGGAGGCTGTTTATAGATAGTGTAGGATTTTTCCAAACAATGGATGATCATAAATATATATATTGCACATGGTGGAACAGCTGGGAAAATTAGTCTTTGTTGAATTCCTATGGTAATATGCTATCTTTTTGCTCTTGTAGAGCTGCAGCTCGATGTAACAAAGGCATTGAAGTTTTGCTTGCAGTAGCTCTAGAACACTTTGTCCTAGTAGTGGTGAGAGTTTTGAGGGGACCATCTCCTGCAGATGATTCAGTCAAGAAAATTCGGTATCTTATCCACTGCCAGTGGTGTGAGGAGAGGATTTTTCAGGAGGGTAATATGGTAGAAGGTAAATGGATTTTCCTTGGGTTTATTTTAAAGGTATAATCCCTGTATGTTTATTGAATGTACCTATGTTAGGCACGTGGTAAGTTCCAACATGTTAAAATATTTGCTTTCGCTGGAAATATTTCTTGTATAGCATTGTGATAATGGTCATACACCATAAAGGAGAGGGTATTTTGATTATAATCCTCTAGTTTAAAAGGGGTTTTTTTGAGTAATTGTTATACGGATCCTACTGGGTAGGTGTGGGTGCACAAGCTTGGAATCTTTTGATGAGCAGTATCCATTGGGGCTACCCATGGCATCCTGCATGTGGACAGAGTTGGCAATGGGCTTTGTTGCAACGATAGGTTCCTGGGTTAGTGGTTCTGTTGGGTGCCGTGTGGTTGCTGGTGAGTATTTGCTTCAGGTGGGGGGGCTGTCTGTAAGCAAGGACACACCACACAACAGAACCACTAACCCAGGAACCTATCCTTGCAACAAAGCCCGTTGCCAACTCTGTCCACATATCTATTCAGGGGACACCATCAGAAGGCCTAATCACATCAGCCACACTATCAGAGGCTCGTTCATCTGCGCATCTACCAATGTGATATATGCCATCATGTGCCAGCAATGCCCCTCTGCCATGTACATTGGTCAAACTGGACAGTCTCTATGTAAAAGAATAAATGGACACAAATCAGACATCAAGAATTATAACATTCAAAAACCAGTCGGAGAACACTTCAATCTCTCTGGTCACTCGATTACAGACCTAAAAGTGGCTATTTTTCAACAAAAAAAACTTCAAAAACAGATTCCAATGAGAGACTGCTGACTTGGAATTAATTTGCAAACTGGATACAATTAACTTAGGCTTGAATAGAGACTGGGAGTGGATGGGTCATTACACAAAGTAAAACTATTTCCCCTGTTATTTCCCCCCCCCCAAGCCACCACCCACCACTGTTCCTCAGACGTTCTTGTCGGCCGCTGGAAATGGCCCACCTTGATTATCACCACTTAAGGTTTTCTTTCCCCTGGCCCCTGCTGGTAATAGCTCATCTTAAGTGATCACTCTCCTTAGAGTGTGTATGATAAAACCCATTGTTTCATGTTCTCTCTGTGTGTATATAAATCTCCCCATCGTATTTGCCACTGAATGCATCCGATGAAGTGAGCTGTAGCTTACGAAAGCTTATGCTCAAATAAATTTGTTAGTCTCTAAGGTGCCACAAGTACTCCTTTTCATATTAGATTCTGAGATTCCATTGGAAATAGTCCAGGAACATCCCTGTTTTATTCAATATTCTTCATCTGTTCGCTCAGGGCCATTTAGCAATGCTCATTAATAAAGGTATTCTTGCACTGATCAAGGACCTCTGGTAGACCTCAGCCTCCATTTCAGCCACGTTAAGGAAGTCATTTTGCCCCTAAGGGGTTCAAGTAATTTTTCCATCCATCCTGCCCTGGGATCACTGGTAGTGGCAGTGGCTCATGAAAAATCTAAACGGCATCTTACTGTGAAATCCACCCTTGGTATAAGGAATCAAAACTTTCTTTCGGCAGAAAAATATACTCAGCTAGCCTACAGTTCTGTATAGTCAGTTACCAGGCTCTGTTGGCAGAATATGATACAGTTGGATACAACCTTTCAGTTTGCCAAGAAGTTGCCCCTGGACTCCAGAGATGAGTTCAGGGATATGATTACAGTAAGTCAACCTAAGGTGGCCATGATGTCTTTAACTCAACAATGAACAGGAAATTATCCTTTCTGAATGATTTCAAGTTGATCCTTAGAGCTTTATACCACAGCTCTGAGCAAGAAGGAAGGAAGGATTCTACCCTTCTCAAGCCAGAGACTTCCCTAGTCTTACTCATACCACCAGATGTCTCCAGCCTCTTCTAAGAGACTGTGTTTCCAGAAGCAGAGATGCCCTCCCTCTACTGGAAGCGTACATTTTTCTTCTGGTCAAGGAGGAAAGGATTCGTGCGGCTGTCAAGAGTCTTGGACTGATTTTGAAGAATCTGTACCTCTTCTCCCCTTCTTTGGCAGTGGCCTACGCCATCCCGCCTCATGACAATCTGCTGATTTTTTGCTCCTAGGGAAGATGCATTGCTGATCAGAAAGGGACCCTTTCACCCCTATCCTGTTATTTCCCAGAGTTCTCAGGAAGATGCCCAAGGACAAGGTCCAGTTGATAATGGCCTGGGCATATCAGTTCTGGTACTCCAACTTCTGATGCACTTATCCCTCTATACTCTTCTACCATTTCCAAGCCATCTTGATGTCATTTCACAGAACCGGGGGCTTGGATCCAGTGTCTCTGTCTCTGCCTTTGACAACATGGAGTTTAGCTGACTAAACTGGAGAAAGGAGCACAAAACATTCTAATCCAGAGCACAAAGGCTTCCACAGGACTGTTTACACAGCCTAAGTGAAAGCATTTTTCATTATGGTCCATTCAGAGGTACTTGGAACCCTTGGAGTTTTCTATTCCTACTATCTGCTGTCTTTTGAAACAATTGGGGCTATCCATCAGAGTACATTTAGCAGTTGTCTTTGCATATCATCCACCTGTTCAAAGCCATTTGTTTTTTTCCCACCTCTACAGTTTCAAAGTATCTAAAACGACTATTAATTCATATGTTCCCTCTAGTCAAGGAGCCTTTTTCTATGTGGAACATGAATATGGTACTTTGGTCATTTAGACCTATCATGATTTAGACAAAAATCAAAATGTGCATTTGTCTTAAAACTTTCTGGAAAATTACTCTGTTGGAATTTCTCTTACTGCTTCTCTACCCCACTGATGGTGGTTGGTTGTTTTGTTAGAGGGGTAAGGTTAGGAAAAAAGGGTGTTAACAAAAAATCTGCCATGTTTTTGAGATGGAAAAAAAAAATTCACTGAGTATTTTCCCAAAGATCTTTACTACTCAAATTTCAGATAAATCAAATATTTAGTTCTTAATGAAAACACGTGCCTTTTGCAGATCTGAAATATTTTTAAGAACAGTTTAGTACATACAGACAGTGCACACAAGATTATTCTGCAGTTTGAGAATGTATTGAGTTGTGAAGCTCCAGAGTACATCTAGTTGTTTAGCTGTATCTTATTTGAATGTCTAATCCTATCTTATTTCTCATTGTACTTTAAGGGCCCGATGCCTTGGGCTGTTAAGGTATTAACACCTCCTTAAGATGACGCATTTTTTGGCTATGTGAGCATTAGACTGCAATAAGCATCACATTTTCTTTCATTCTTAAGAATAGAAATAAAATTGTCACCTGTATAGGTGCAGTGTTATGGCTGAGATTTTAAATGGACAAATAAACAGCATTCAGAGTCCTTCAACCTAGTCCACATGTGCAAGGGAGCGGAGCTATGGCTGTCATGAAAATCCTACGATTCAACTGAATTTTGTGCACATATGCAACCATAATTTTAACAATTTTTTTGCATGATACAATTTTTCTTGAAAAGCTTTTTTAGTTTAAACTTGTTTTTGCAGTGGAAAGTTCTAACCCACTAGCTAGAAGCAGTTATTTAAAACACATACCAAGTAATATTGAGCTCCGGTTTTGTTTTATTTAAATTTAAAAATAACTAAAGTTACAATGCCCCTCATTAGATTCCAGCAGACACCAGAGTTAGTAACTTGTGACAACATTAATAAAAGTTGGCGACTCGGGTGTTTTTACAGTTGTTCGTGTATTTTGGGTTCTGATGTTGCTTGTCCTATTAAATGCCTCTATGTAGGCAGAATCACTTCTTGTTGGGTGCAGCATTTCTAGTATCTAAAACATCTTTCATTTTGTTTGTATTTTGAAATAACTTAATCTATAGAACTCATTTGAATTCTGTTTTCTGTTACAGAAAACCCTTACCGGCAACTATCTTGTGACTGCCATGGCAGTATGCCTGGGAAGACAGCAGTAGAGCTTGGTCCTCTGTGGTATGTACAGCACACAGCCTAACAAAAGTGAAAGCTTATTTGTTCATAAAGCAATAAGTTTATAGCTAGCAACTGAGATGGCCTTGGCAGCTGGTTATTTAATTGGAGAGCTAAATAATAAAAAAAAGAGTATTCCTAGTCATATTGGTAGACAGCAAGCAGTGAATTTACTAAACAAACAATAGTGAACTAGTTTTCAGTTTCACATCCTGGACAGAAAGAAAAAACAATTACAAGGCACAGGAGAATCTGGCTGAGTAGCTTGATGTTTTGTGACCAGAGAACTAGTATACATTGAACTGTAATTGATAACTGACTTGGTGTGCATTTCCATAATATCAAATACCTATGCACTTCCAGTAGTATTAAATAACTTGAACTGTTTGATGGTAATCAGCAATGGTGTTTATCCTTGGTTTTTTGGATTGAAAGAATAGTTAAATTTAAATGTGAGCATTTCAGAACTAGATTATAGAAACAGAACTAATCCTTTGCACTAGCCCTGCTTTTACTATTTCTAAATACTATTAGTACACCAGCCTAATTTTGACAGTGCATCCCTGTGATATGGGTTTCATTCCCATTTTACATGTGGGGAAATGAGATGAAGTGACTTTGCCGCAGTTGACACAGTAAATCAATGGCAGAACTGGGTTTAACACTCATAAGATCTTAGCTTTCAAGCCATGACCATGGACTGCCACTACATAAAACAAAAAATAATTTTAATTGTATCACAAACTATGTACCCTGTTAATAAAAGTAAAGTTCAGCAGCTACTCAGTTTGTGGAAACCACTTCTAAAGGAGCAAAGGCCTTTTGCTGTAAATCAAAATACTTTGTCATACACCAGTCTCCTTATTTTCACTGGCATTCTATTGCACCGTCCAGGTCAGGGTCCCTCTTTAACACTGGATTCCTCAGAAGAATGCTGTTTGAAGCTGTTCAGCACGGATTGGATGAGATTCAGCCACTTGTAAAGACATTAATCTGTGAAGCAGAATGTACAACTCTAAAACAGTTTTCAATCCATGGTCCTGCCAGTCAGAACAAACAAGGTGAGATAAAATGGCAAATTGCTTACAAAAACTCGTGGGATTTTTAAATGTCTAAAACCAATTGAAAATTTCTTGAGCAAAAGTAACTATAGTGGTGCATGTTAAAAGAAGATTAGGAACATGTTCCCTATCACAAAGCATGGGACAATAGTCTTGCCATATTATGGGGCTTTTGTCATACTCTTTAAACCCCTGCTGTTAAGGCCTGCTCAACACAGGGTGCTAGACTTAAAGTAGGATTTTTCCATACTGGTTCAAGTAAACCAGTGCTGACACAAGGTGCCACGGTGACAGTCCTATAGTCCAATTTATTCACAAAACAGGCAGCAGTAGCAGAAGCTTCCCATATACTAGCCTTTGTACTGGAGTCCTGAGGGGCAAGTTCCTCCCCTCTGAGTGAGATGGGACTCTGCCCTTCATGCTCAGTCAATCCTGGACTTCTCTACAGACTGCCAATTGCGGCGGGTGATTGAGATGGCTGTCTATAGTGGGATACTATTCTAATAAGAACAGATTAGAGGCTACCACTTCACTTCAGATAAATCACCATATAGTAATTTTACTTGAATATTGTCCTATGCCAGATTCAGACTGATAACGTTTAGTGAAAGTTTCCATAACCCATTACCTATCCTTTTGCCTCTATCATTTTTACACCTTTTACTTTGTCTAGAAAGTTTGGGGTTTTCCCCTTTCAAATTTTTGTGGATCCCTTTATAAGGTAGCAAAATAAAATCTATTTAAAACGTTTTGTCACACTTCAGATTTAATTTTCACTTTTGTATTCTAGAAGAATGTGGTGTCTTTATTAAAACACCAGATACTGCAGCTGACTACTATGTGGTACAAGGTATGTAGTTCATCCATCATAACTACATGCACACCCCTTGTGGTTTATGCTAGCAGATAACCACAGTCAATGAAGGAGGGGTGGGGTGTTAAAGGTGGGGACAGAATGTTTTTTGTAACCTTGGCTTGTGATTGCCCCAACTTTTAATTTTTTTTTTTTTAAATGAACGTGCTCAGTGGTTCACCTCCAGTAAAGATTAATGAAACTTTAAAAATATTGTATCTTTACCCAAACTAGTATTTGCTGGGAAAGACAAAGAGCCATTATTGCATGAAGTACATTATGTACCCTTGCAAATCTAGTTTATCTGTGCAGCCCTTGGCTCCTATGGAAGTAAGTTACAGAAAAGTTTAAAATTATCTATTAAACTAGACTAGATTTCAGATCCCTTCAGCTTTTAAGGAATGAGAGTTTTCCCCCCCAGAAGTGGTGTAGTTGTAGCTTTAGTTCAATCAGTCTAAGCCAGGAATGCTACCTAAAGAAAAGCAATAGAGGCCTAAGGTGAGTTCCCCACAGGGGACTTAAATGTTAAGCATTGCATTGCAACGCTTATCATTTCAGTCCTCTACTGCTTAGTGAAATCCACAGCTTGGGGTTGGGCACCAGTGCTCCATATACAATGCAGCGGAGAGTTAGGGATTCACAAAATCCAGCTCACGGAGCTGTCTAAGATAGCCTTTACAAAATGCCAAGGAGGGGGCGAGTCCTGAGCCCTGCTCCTCAGAGGGACTTACGTGCCTAACTCGGGGCTGGAGGGTAGCACCTCCCTCCACTCAGGATTCACAGCCATGAACTCTCTCCTGAAGTTTGCAAGAAAGGGCTTATGCATCTTTCTTGTGCACAGAGTGGGTGGCATCATCACTACGTGCTACAATAGCTCTAGTCAAATGTATATAATTTAGTCCAATGCTAGGAGCACTCACCCACCATATTGGAGACCTAGTTTGATTGTCCCCTCTCACTGATGTCAAGAATAAACTTCAACTCTGGTCTCCCCCTCCAAGGATAGTACCCTAACCACTGGGCTTTCTGTTTCTCCTCTTGAAGCTGTTCCACTATATATAAATAAATATGTACTGGAGCATTCTGGAACATGGGTCTCCCGTGTACCTAGTGGATTACTCTGGTCCAATACATGTTAATTATATACAGTGGAACAGTTTCAACAGAAGAGAGATCTGCCGCAAAATACTCCCTAGCATGCTGGTTATGGTACTCTCCTGGGAGGCAGACCAGAGTTCAAATCTCTTCATCATATGGGGGGGAAATTCTCCCTCATCCAATCTGAGGGCTCCAGCTATTGGGTTAAAGGTTATAAGTTGGCACCACCATCTTTGGTGTTTTTTGTGGGGCCTGATCCAGTAGTTGGCTTCTGAGAGCATCTGTCAGATAAGCAGGGGAATACTTAGTTTGAGGATCCCACTGGACTTAGACACCCAGCTGCCTGGACTGAAGCAACTGTGTGCATACGCAGTAGCTGATTTTTTAGGTGGCTACAGAGTAAGGCAGAGGTTGAGGAACTACATTTTGAATCTTGCTCCTAATGAGCATTTCTGTGTTTTAGGTAAAAGGAAAAGTAATGAAATGAGTAGAAACATAGCAAAAAGACAGAAGTCCGAAAGCAATGCTGAGCATCCTGCATTTTACTATAATATCCACAGACATAGTATCAAAGGAATGAACATGCCAAAGTAAGGATCAAGTTCCAGTTTCTGATTTCCAACCAAATCAGTGCATAATCTGTGTTGAAACCAACTACCCAGTAATAACTTTCTCTCTAATTTTTTCAGGTTAAACAAGTTCTTACAGTATCTGTCCCAAGCTGGGTATAGAGTAAGCCGAACCCATTTTGATCCCATGGGAGTTCGCACAAATGCACCCTTGGCACAGTTTAAATCTATCCTTGTGAAGTACAGCACACCCACGTACACTGGGGGGCAGGCAGAAGGCCCTGTCCAGTCCACTGAAGATGCCCAGGCAGGAGACAATTTCCAAGCTGCTGTAGATGACAAGTCAGGAGACACAGAGTTCACAGAAGATAGTAAATCAGGAGGCACGCTTATGTTCACAAAAGACAGCTATCATGATAACTTTATTGCTGCTGAATGCAAATAATGTGTTAATTTGAGATTTGCAACTAAGCCCTACTCCCGTAAACCAATCTACAGAACTGGTTTTGAAAGCTTGTGTTGCCAGTTATCTTAATGGGGGTGAGACATTTTAGAATTACATAGAAGAACTTGTAATTGATCACAATACATATGGTCAAGTTACAATTAGAGTGGAGAAAAACTGTAGAGGGTATTGACTTTTATGCTCGTCTTTCTTTTAAACACTGGCATTTTGTGACTACCCCCAGCTATTCAAAAAGCCTTATTCAAACTCCTAGTGCAATTTCCAGTACAGTGGATAAGCGATGGGGCCAAAAGTCTTAAGCATTTCCGTAAGTGTCGCTAGAGCATAACCTAAGTATGAAATTGGCCATCATGCCTGGAGCTTGATTGGTTAGAGTTTAGCAATAGGTCAAGTCTGTAAGACACCAAAAATGTTGCACTATAAAAATGTATTAAATTTAAGCAAGCCAGAACATTTTAAATAGGTACAAGTATATCCTTAGGTAGCAAACTTAACTTTTACCTAAACGCAAAGATCTAGATGCAAGTGGATCAGGAATGAAATTAAACTTTTTGCTATTTGAATTTTTATATTTAGCTCTACATAGCTATATATTTTAAGTGCATTAGCTACTTTGAACAAAACAACAATTACCTGCTGGTAATAAAGGAGAAATCTGGCAAGCTATTGGGGAGAGAGGACTGAGTAGCAAAAGATTTAACTTATCCTGCATTTAAATAGTCACCAGTACTATTTGATGATTAAGTCAATACATCTGAACTCTAGTGAGTTAGCTGACCATTATCTAATTCAATTTAACCTACTTGTGAGATTCCTTTTACAAGTCAATGATTAAATTTGTACATAAACAGGTTATTTTCACTATTAGAACCATCTCTTGTGGTATAGGTTGAAAAAACACATTTAATAAATAGTAATTCCTTTTTAAAAAGTTTTATTTATATATAGAGAGAGAATTACTTCAGCCATAAAATCATACAGTTCATTTTTGTGGGGGTTTTTCCAACTGTTAGAATGAAGAGTTTGGTTCAAGACTTCTGTCGTTTGCTAGTTCTGATCTAAGAACAACTGTCTTATACTGCTTTTAAAACAGGATCTTCCATACAGCAAGGGTAATAATTTTAGATTTAGGCTTATTCAACACAGCATAGCTATGTATCGGCTAGGAGATGGAGGGGAAAAAAATCAGACCCCCTAAAAACTACTGTGTGTCAAAAGAAACTCCCCCCATGTAGATATAAGTATGCAGCCAGAAGAGAGTTTCTTAGCTAATGTCACGTCACTGGTGGCTTAGCTGTACCAGCAGAACTCCTCCTGTCATGTCAGTTTATGCTATATTTCCAGTAGGGGGTTCTGACAGCACAGCATTAGTATAGGTACACTTTCAGATATGGGTTTTCACAGCCGCTATGGCCCCCTCCTCTAACAGAACCACTCTATCACTTCCTTCTCAGCCATCCTGTGCCACTCAATTCTACAAGATATGTATCACAAATACCCTAGCACTTTCAGGCCTTGCCAAGCCGCAAGACTAGTCATGTAGCTCTTTGACTTAAAGAAAAATCTTCTTTCAGAAATCCACAAAATAAACGCAAGTGGTGTGAGGTTTGGCATAAAGTACATGAACTAGTCTAATAGGACTGGGAACACAGAGGGAGAGAATAATGCATGACTTACTGCTGCTAGAGAAAAAGCAATTTCAGTGTAGACACCAGAGAAATCTTCCACTAAAGTTCACACACACAAAAGCCACCATAAAAAAGATTCCATTAAAATTGACATGGGGTCTGTACAGCAAATGTAGAACCTGGAATTACTTAGCTCAATTTTTTTATTTTTTTTTTAAGTTGACAAGGTTTCAAAGTGAGTGTCCTTTTAACTAAATACTGGCCTTATTGGAGCTTTCCAACCTCATTCTTGTTTTTAATCTCTATTGCTGTGGAAGAGTCTCACACCAACAGAGCAACTTGACTATACAGTGAAACTGACCAACCAGGAAGTTGTCAAATGCAAAGCAAACAAACTGGCAAAATAAAAAAAGTTTCTAATCTTTCAGTTAAAGAAATCCAACAACACTGAACGGAAACCAATTTCAGGCAGAAATGATTTTAAAGTTGACTAACTGCAGAGATTAGGAGAACAGGTTGTATATACCTCTATCTTAACACTCAATATTTAAATATTGTTGCTGAGGCAAATCTGGCATGTAGTCAACTAGCTCCTTAATGCATAATCTTTAGTTTAACGTGCCACGGTTCAGCAAGTCTCAGATGTACAAATTAGCTTTCAGTTGTATGTATTCATGGAAAAGTAATACAGCAAAACACAAAATGTCCAGTAAGTTCTTAGAGTGTATTAGGGCAACTTTTTGTTTAAGAAGCTGGATTTTTGACTTGATTCTAACAGGGAGGAATTGGTTGCAAATCTGAAGATTGAAGGCAATGGGGTGAATGATCACAAAATGATAAACTTCATGTTTCTAAGGAAAAGAATGAGTGAGAACAGCAGAATATGGGCAATGGACTTCAAAAAAAGCATACTTCGACAATATTTCTCTGTTAGTATGGAACTCTTCCAAATTCAGAGAACTGGTAGGTAAGAAAATTTAAGGGGAAAAAAAGTTTTAGAAAGCTGGCAGTTTCTCACAGAGACAAGATTAAAGGCAAAACAGCAAATTATCCTTACGCTATAGGAAAAATATTAAGAAGCCAATATGGCTCCATCAGAATCAGAAAATCAAAAAGGAATCCTACAAAAAGTGGAAACATGAATGGAAAATGAATACAAAAGACCTGTACAAACATGTAGGATAAAATGAGTTACACCTAGCAAAAAACATAAGAGGCAATAAAAAGAGGCTTTATACATACATGAGTAAGAGAAAGACCAAGGAAAGCGTGGGTCCTCTACTTAAGGATGGAAAACTAATAACAGCATCAAGAAGGCTGAGGTGTTTAACATATATTTTGCCCCAGTCTTTACTAAAAAGGTAATTTGTGATCCAATACTTAGCACAATATTAACATAGGGGAAGAAACCCAAGCCAAACTAGGGAAAGAACAGGTTAAAGAATAAGGTCATGTCTACACTAGTGAGCTTAAAGCACAGCTGTACCAGTCTTACAGAGGCATAGCTAAGCAACACCCATGAGCCATCTAAATTTTGCTGATGGAAGTGATAGTGTAGACTTGGTTTAAGTTAAAATGTATTCAGGTTTGCAGGACCTGATGAAATTCACACTGGAGCACTTGAAGTAGCTGAAGCTATCACAGAACCATTAGCAATTATCTTTGAAAACTTATGGAGGATAGGTGTGGTCCCAGAGGGCTAGAGAAGGAGAAAGAAGGGAACAAAGAGGATGTGGGAAACCATAGACCAGTCAGTCAATCTAATGGTGATACCTGGAACGAATTATTAATCAATTTGTAAGTTCCTAGAGAATAACAGGGTTCTAAATATATGCCAATATTGGATTTGTCAAGAGCAAATCATGCAAAACTAATTTATTTCTTTGATAAGGTTACTGATCTAGTGGATGGGGGAAACCTGTAGACAGGATATCTTGATTTTAGTAAGGCTTTTGACACAGTCCCACATGACATTCTCTTAAGCCAACTAGGGAAATGTTGTCTACATGAAATTAGTGTAAGGTGAGTTGTAGCGAGGAGGTGCAGCCTCCCACCCTTCAGAAGGGGAGAGTCCTGAGATCATCCCCTGCTGGGCAGAACCAGACCACCTGTAGCCACCTCACCTGAAGCAGAGGGGTGGGACAGGAAGCTGGACTATAAAAGGCCAGCCTCCTAGCTCAGTAGGGGGAGAGCTGCCAGAAGAGCAAAACATCTCTTCCTTGCTGCTGGGGCCCAGAGCTGAAGGAGATGGCTGCCCGACCACAGGAGTTATCTGAATTACTGGAGACCAGCAACACCAACAAACTGCCGGGGCTGCCATTGGCAGTTTACCCCGGAGAGACTGAGGACAACCCCAGAACCCAGGTGTCCCAAACTGGGGAGGGTAGAAAGGAGTACAGGAGCATTGAATAGGGTTCAGCTGTGGAATTATTGTGAACTGGCAGATCCCCACTGACCTAGTGGCAAACTACCCTGCCATTAAGAGGGCCCTGGGCTAGAACACAGTGGAATGGGAGGGCTTGTATCTCCCTAGTCCGGGTACCCCATCTGTTAAAGGTAGCCACCTCCCCACTAGAAGCCAGGAGGCCTGAATTTGTCTGGCACCTGCCAGAGCTAGGGCACCACGCTCATGTGCTGTCGCTCCCAGATGAGAACTAATTCCCCACCCTGAACCGCTGGCCTGTATTGCACAGACTCAGCCTGAGCTATAAATTGCTAATTGGGCAGGAGAGACTAATTAAGGCCTGGGCTGATTGTTGGCCAGGTCTGCTAAGTGCCCTGACTGAGGGACTGGGCAGAGGGACTAACTGCTACTTGGATTAATCACCAGGTGGACTCACTAGCTGGGAGCTGTATCTCTCTTGAGAAAAGCAAGGTGGCACAGCCTCCCACCCTGTCAGAAGGGGGGAGATGCATGCCCCTTTTTACATGGGTGCACAACTAGCTGAAAGATTGTACGCACAGAGTAGTTGCCAGTAGTTTGCTGTCATACGCGGGAGGACATATCTAATGGGGTCCTAAAGGGTCTGCCCTGAGTCTGGTCTCATTCAGTATTTTCATTAATAACTTGGATAAAGAAGGGGAGAGTATGCTTATAGAATCTGCAGAGGACACCAAGTTGCAAGGGATTGCTAGCACGTTGTAGGGCAGGATTAGAATTCAAAATGACCTTGTTAAATTGGAGAATTGGTCAGAAATCAACAAGATCAAATTCAATACACTTTAGAAGGAAAAATCAAGTACACAAATACAAAATGGAGAATAACCAAATAGTTATAGCAGCAGTACTGCAGAAAAGAATCTGGACCATCCCCGATGTGGTCCCAGCACAGATACCTACCAAAAAAAAAAAAATCAAACTTTTATTGTTCATATAGATAATTTAAAAACAAATACCTAAACATGGAATGTATGTTGGAGGACAGCTGAAAGCTCAAAGCATCTGCAAACCATTATATCCCACAAGTTGTGACACCTTTCTTCTCATCAAAATAGCCCTAGACATTTCTTGACCCTAAACAGTGGGAGGAAAGAGAAATCCTAATTACGTTTTTCTAAAGTGGATAAGGAGAGGGAGATATTTTATATTCAGTATAATCATGGCTTGATGTTTGATCCAGCACTAAGTTGTGTTATAACAAAGGGCTGAGGTTTAGAGTGCAAAATATAGTTTCATCTTAGACTTCATCAAATACCACTTTTCTGGTAAGTGGATAACACTACTTATCTTACCGTACATTTATCCTCAACTATAGTTGCAGTTGTAAAACTTAGCAAAACTTGACACTGCATATTTTTATAGTTCAACCCCAATGCTACGATCCTACTCCACATATTCCAAGTCTTCAGTCTCCATTTATGTTGGGAAGGTCATTAGCACACATGTAAATCACCATGCCTAAAAACTGATTTTGCTGGGGTTCTCACATAGGGCACACCAAACCAAATGTCTTCTTTTTATATCACTGTTTGAATGATAATTATTTTGTGTCCCACCCAACAGAGCAACTTGTTATACATGCCATGGCAGCCATTGAAAAAGTTTGACATTAGATAGTGTTATCACACATGTACATCCCATTCTAAGGTCCTGATCCAAAACCCACTGAAGTAAATGGGAATTTTTCATCTGATTTCAATGGGCTTCAAATGAGGCCTTACAAGTTTGCGGGGGAAACTGAGGCAACAGATTCCACTGTGTGGTGTTGGCACGTGTATCCCGAAAGCAGATGCATCTCCCAGCCCTCTGTCTAGAAAACTGCACATACAATAGTGGTGGTAGACAGTGCTAGATTGTACTGGTGGATTTATAATGCAAATGGTTTCTTTTGTAGACTGTAACAGGAAGTGATTGAATTTACAGTATTGTGTTCACAGCATTTTTGCTTTATTGTGACAAATGTGAGATGTTAGGTAGGACTTGAATTTCAGATATTATAACTGTTCAATTTACCATACCTAACAAGCACAAGGTACCAAAAATGAAGATCTAGCTAAACAGGAAGGCAATATGAAAGTTGTTTTGAAAAGTAAAATTGTTTATAGCACTAAAAAGTCACAGTGCATCAATGGTATAATCAAACATCTACATAATATATATTTTTAAAGAACATAAATATTCAGTAAATTCACTATGACATGAAAATAAGTTTCACATTCTTCCACACTTTTTTAAACTGTGGACAAAAAGACGACGACATTCTCTAGACAGACACAGCTCAGCTTCACAAATACTCCTTTGCTCCTTAAACATTCTTAGATATCACACACAGAATTTGTCATTCTGCTGCAGCTAACCTAGAAGTTTCTCTGTAAAATCTAAGTATCACAAAAACAGGATTATATTTAGTGGACATGCACTAGTAATCTATACAATTGAACATTACACCAAGTAATACTGAATAAAACAACATTTGAAAATAAACCCTCACCCTCCAATATACTTGGTGACTGGAAATGTCAGTTTCATGGCACAGATTACAAAAAGAGTAGTAAAAACATTTTAGATAACAAAAAGAAATATTAAAAGTTATTCAAGAAGCCTATGAATTTTTCATATAGAGATGAAACAGACCCAAAACAGCTGTCAAAATGGACATATATTTACAAATGTTAGACTTGAATGACAAGGAGTAATGGAAGGCTTGTTCCTTTCCAACAGAAACTAGGGATTTGAAAGTGTATAAATCCCATATACTTTAGAAACTCATCCATCTTAACTGTGAGCAAGACAAGAAGGGAGAAGACAAAGTGTAATATTCCTCACCTGCTTTAAGGGTCTTTTCGCTTTCAGCTTCTAAACTACAGAGACAGGAAGGCTGTACTGATAAAACCTTAGAGCAAAGAGAACATCACTGTGCTATTTCCCTAACATTGCGCATTCTCTTTAGCTGCAGCAAAGCATCGCCACTAGGTGAAGGCAGGGTTCACGCCAGGGAAAAAAAAAAAAACACCACACCTGTTTAACATGCAGATGAATGGTAAATGCAAAATGTCACACAGCAGTCAACTGTCAAGTTTTAAAAAAAATAAACCTACTTTAAGACACTAAATGGTAAACCTGTCAAGTACTAACACATTTTCTTCCAAAGTGCTAAGCCATATTTGTTAAAGCTTTGGCTAAAACAGAATACTTAGAACAGTTCGTAGTTGAAGCAGTTCTTTCCCTCAGTGATGAACTACAGTTATAGCTCACAACTGGTGTGGATAGAGTGCTATAAAATAAGATAGTCTCGCTACAATACAATGCCATCATGCTGGAATTTTAAAAGGAGATTTTTGTTGCAAAATTATATTTCCAAGGAAGAGAATCCTTTACAGCGAAGTCTGTGATATTTCCACAATAAAGTCTGCCATTACACTGGATATACCAGGACTTTAAAATTGTCTGAAGATTTTGTACAATAAATGTTATCTGCCAAGCACATGTGCACAGGATAATTCTGCAACAAGAGTCAAAGACCAGAAATTAGAGTGCACAGGGACTGCCCAAGGGGGGGGGAGAGGAAGTTTCCTTTTTTAATATAATTTTTTTCTAATACTGAAATTAATGAAATCCAGCAGGTAGCAAGATTTTTTTTTTAAAGTGTCAGAACTTTTCTCCTTAATCCTTCATCTTGGTCTACTGAAAACTTACCTGGACTATTACCAATAATCCAAGTCTTTTAAGGAATCCGATCACTACTGTAAATACCTTGGAGCCAAAATAGTATGCTGTTATCAGAATTGAATTCTTCAACATCTTTTATAGTGACAGTAGTTAGCAAATCATCACCATTACCATACCCCCACATCATCTGCTACTATTGACTATTACTATTGACTACTTAAGACCCTCAATATTTCACCTAAGGGCTGGTATAATTGTGTCAAGCATATTAGCAGACCAACAGCTTTTCCTGGACTAAGTTAAGACATTCCATGCCGGAACCTTTGCTTGATCTGATATCATAAACTGGGAATAAAAAAAGCATCTCTTTGATGATAACAATGGAATGCTCTAGAGAAGGTTATTCAGTCCCCCGGGGAAAAAAATTAAATTAAAAATAAAACCCAGAATACCGTCTAATTATAATAAGAAGTATGCTCTGTGAGTAGTCTAAAGACATCTCAAATACTGTCCATGAAGATGATGGTGGCGTCTCCTTAATATTAAAGAAATCATAGCTATAAAAGTTAGAGTCCTCTCTCCAAACCTTCTCGCAAAGCCTATTTATGTTCCTTTGTTGGTGCATAGTAGAGTTCCATGGGTTTGTTCACTTTCCAGTACTTCTCACTGACCAGCTCCAAGGAAAAGGAACCATTTAATACCTAAAGGAGGAGAAAAAACCAACAGTTCTGAAAATATATTTTCCGTCATCTTGCTATGAACTTCTGATGCTCCTGTCACTACTATCTGGTCACTGTGAAAACCCTGCAGTAGACTTAGAGAGGAACACTTACAGAACAGAAGTCTACTGTGGTTCCAGCTGCAGTTAATAGATATTTCCTGTAGTGCTTGTCATTAAATATGTTATCAGTGTTTCTGGTTGCTTATCTGCTCATAATCTAATGACTAGCACCTCAATTCTAATACTAGTCCTCCTCGCTAGTTCCTAGCAATACAGATTAGATCTTAACTATACTGATCACCACCCTTTCATTTATTATGCTTTTTTTTGGGGGGGGGGGGGAATATTTCTATCCCACCCCTACCCAGTAGCACCAACCAATGTGCTAGTTGCTTTCCAAACACAAGAAATCATGATCTCTTCTCATAAGAGCTTGCATGCTAACAAGAAAAACAAATAGACAAGAACAGGAGCAAGGAGAATCAACAAGCAGCAAGGTGATCAGAGGATGACTATATCATCACGATATATCCAAACTGTTACGGGAACAATGAGTTTTTGGTGTGTTGGATGTACAGTGGTGGGTTTTTGGGAGATGCAGACAAATGATGTGTGGAGGCTGGCATCACTGATGGATAGGGAAGCCTGCGTGATGTGCAGAGCAACACGGGTGGATAAGTAAGGAGGGAGAGAACTATGCAGGAACTTGAAAGCAAAGAAATAAGCTCGAAATTTCACTTTAAATTTATGCACCGAGACCTTAGGTCAAGTCTCAGCTTCCCTACCAATAGAAATTTAAAATAGCTAGTGATACTGAGTATTCATCTAGCTAATGACTGTATTGTCCAGTGTCAGATACCAGTGATTTTGACTGAATTTCTGTGGATTGTGTTCATTTAATATTTGCCTGTCTGAAATACTACTAGGTGTGAATTTGACTTTATATCAATAGATGTGCCTCCTACTCATAAAAAGGCCAGACTGAATTTGCCTAGGAAGTGCTACCACCCTTGGGCGATGAAGGACATTCTCAATAAGCAAGTCCTCAAATCAAAGTACCACTTTTTTCCTCCTAAATTTTTACATGTAAAATAAAGAGCCAGATCTTCAGCTTGCATAAAATTAGTAAAATCCCAGTGATGTCAACGGAGCCACACCATTTACCCTAGGTCAGGGGATTGTGTCTAGAGCATCCACACATTTACATGCCACTCCTTTTCTACTATCAATGCTTTTGCTGTATGTAATGACCACAGAACAGACTTTTACCTAAACCATCACAGCGAATAATGCTCGTGCTATGCTTTTAAAAATGGATTATGAATACAATCAATAGACCAATTTATAGAAGGAATCCAAACAGGATAACAAATCCACTGTGCCTTAAAGTTGTAGTATTATTGGGTCTAAACATTTCTAAATTAGACAGAATATCAACCAGATCAACTACTCACAGTGTACTGGCCATTGGCCGTAGCAATGTAAATTGTATACTGCTTCTCACTTGCTGTGTCAAGATTCATCTGGTTTGACTCTCCTTTGCTCCGAAGTTCCTCCAAAGCCAACCTCACAGCTAGGTACTTAGACAAGTGATCAACTGTGGCATTGCCCGAGGTCTTTATATACCTACAACAGTAGCAACAAAGACAACCAAACATATTTGAATCACTTGTGCAGAAAAAGGCACTAGATAAGCTGCATACGTAAAAGTAAACGAACTTGTATGTAAAGAGTACAGTGTGCCTCAGTGTTTTCACTCAAGATACAAAAGAAGCAATTTATGGAACAAGAAAAGTCCTCACACCTCTCTCAACCTCCTCTTCCACAGGCTCCCACTCTACTTGTGAATAGGAAATATTACTTCTTTGTCATCTGCCTGAATTAACTGATTGTGCGACATTAAAAAAAAAATATTCAGGACTGCTCAAATCGTCTGAACACAGATGTGTGACATCAACTCAGTGGACAAGAATTGGATACTTGGCATGCTGTGTGATCTCTTTCCTTGCTCTAGTTACTCTTCATTGACTCCTCATTCTCTGGAAATCTAAACCAAAAAGAGTGAGATTTTCAAAAGTGCCAAATGCCCTAGGATGTTGTACTTCTAGAACCCATGAGAAAGCTCTCGTGCTGAAGAGTAATAAGGAAGAAGGTTCCAGATATTTCAGGAAATTCTAGAAAAAAAAAAAAAAAACCTGCATACTGCAGATATCAGAACTTATGAGCATGGATCTGGACCGGATTACACAGACTTTAGGGTGAGATTCACTTTTAATGGGACTTGTGCTCCTGAGCCACTTTTGAAAAATTTCACTCTTCTTTCCCAATTTCCAAAGACAAAGGAATTCACATGTTGATCCATTCAGTTACACTTTAACACTTACATAAGGCCTATTTTTATATACATATTTTCAAAAGGCGTGAGGAGGGACTGGAATCTAAAATCATCTGTGGTTTTAAAATGCAGTCAACCAAGCATACCACACCAAGAATAGTGTTCTTAACTTTTAGGAACTTTTTCTACAATCAAAGGGTTAAAACAGACTGATACTATAAAATATGAACAAAAATAAATGGCTACCCTATTTAAGATGGAGAAAGTGCATTCAGTTCAACAGGGCAAGATGTAAGTAGAGAAGAAATGTCTACATTTGATTTCAAGAAGCCTCAAGAAACATCAGATTAAGTAGCACTAAGACAATTATTAAAAGATGTTGAAGATACTTACCTGGTCTGTGCACTGTCATCATTCTCCATGAGTGTAGGATGGGGCCTGAAGACTAATTCTATTTCACTAGCACCGTCCATTACTGGGTCTATTGCCACAGTCGTATTATTATTGTCCAATTCTAGCCCAGAATCATCTGATGTTTTGGTTCTTTTGTTACTAGGCCCTGCTTCCTGATTGCTGTGTGTTGAAGCATTGCTACAGTGTGAACTGTCACCATTATCCTCTGCTCCACTGCCATTCTCAATCTGTTGTTTCTTGCCTCGTTGTAGCCTGTTTAAAGATACATGTAAATAAAAGTGATCTCCATAGCAGCCAATCAGCATTCAGAATTAATCAAATTTCTTTAAATTTTCCCATGCTGGCTCACATAGTATCTCTCAAACAATTTTTTTTCAATTGTCTATGATCAATCACACGCAAAAGGTGGTATATTAACCATATTTCAAGGCACCAACATTTCATAATCATCAGTTATAAGTTTAAACAATAATGAATTTTTGTAACATTCTTTTCCATAGAGCAACTATGCTTAAATATTTTGTTCTGATACTGAAGCTATAAAAAGGATTTTCTTTTCTTTGCACACATATTATACACATGAATAACTTTGTTTTAAAAAGTATAAATTCTGAAACAGATTCTTATAGAAATATCCCATACAGTTTAATAGCTTATATTTTTCTAACATTTTGTTGTAGCAGAAGGCCTTTGGGAACACACGTCAATAATTATTTTCACACAAGACTGCAGGTTCTTTTCTCAACATTACTGTTTCCACGGGTACTCCTTTTCTTTTTGCGAATACAAACTAACACGGCTGCTACTCTGAAACCTGTTTCCTGGACACACTCACACTCAAATTGTTATATATCAGAATAGTGTATTTGCATCTTCCCATCCAAGACAGATTGGAAAACTGAGCAACCTGAAAAGGACACTCTGTACTATGTTTCCAAACATTACATATTTAATTGTATTGGATTTAACAATGAATTGGCAAAATATTAATGAGCTACAATTGATTTATGCCATCCTGTTCTTAATTCTTTTATCTAAATATGATCCCATATGTATGCCACCATATTAGTTACTTTGAGCACTGTGAAAGAGTAATAATATCTGTACCACCAGTGTGAGTTTCAAGCACATTTTATTCTGTAGTTTATTTATACAAATAGAATTTCTCAGCTTGCTGTAGCACTATATTTAAGTCTAAAAGAGAAACTATGTATGCTTTTCAGCCTTGCAAAATAAATTGTCATTAAAATGTCCCAGTCCAGATGCAAGATCTATTTGCCTGTTCATCCCCGTCCCCCATGACAATAGACAACCAAAATTAAAATCTCATTCGTAAGGATTTTTGCTTACCCAACAACATCAAGATCCCTTATCCCAGGTCAAGTATTCTAAAACATCTAGATGCAACTTAGGGGTGTTCTCTTCAAACACAAGGTTGCCCAGTTGGGGTGATTCTTTGTACAGGTTTATAATTTGAGAATTGAGATCATGTAAAAATACTCTGATGGCTATACTTTACTGATTTGCAACCTGGGTTCTTGCTGTGATATTTTTGTCCATCTTTTGCACACAATACAATCACTAGTTTGTGAAGCCTAATATTTGGCTGTCATGGAGAGTTTGGGAAGTGATACAGGAACTCAAATTGCTGGTCAAAAGGAGGAAATTTTACTTTTTCTAAGACCCTGATAAAAAGTATCTGGAAAAAATGCTTACCTACCTTTCGTAACTGTTGTTCTTAGAGATGTGTTGCTCATGTCCATTCTATTCTAGGTGCATGCCCACGTGCGCGGCAGGAGATCTTTGCCTCAGGTGATATCTGTAAGGTCGGCTGTAGCACCTCCAAGGGCCGCGCCAATGCATCGATATATTAGGCGCTGCCAACCCTATGCCCTCTCAATTCCTTCTTGCCAGCAACTCTGACAGAAGGGCAGGAGGGTGGGTAATGGAATGAGCATGAGCAACACATCTCAAAGAACAACAATTACAAAAGGTAGATAACTGTTTTTTCTTCTTCAAGTGCTTGCTCATGTCAATTCCATTATAGGTAACTCACAAGCAGTATCCCTGCTGGCAGGCTCGGAGTACACGGCTGTGTGGCTTGCAACACAGCTCTGCCAAAGCCAGCATTGTCTCGAGCTTGCTTGGTGAGCACGAGACATAAATGTGTGGACAGATGACCAGATAGCAGCCCTGCAGATATCCTGAATCAGCACCTGGGCCAGGAAGACTGCCAACGAAGCCTGCGCCCAAGTCGAGTGGACAGTCACAGACATCAGTGGAACCACCTTTGCTAGGTCATAGCCGTAATGGATGCAGGCTGTGATCCAGAATGAAATACTCTGCACAGACACTAGGCAACCTTTCATCCTGTCTGCCACCACAACAAACAACTGTGCTGACTTACGAAACAGCTTGGTCCTGTCTATGTAGAAGGCAAGCGCCCTCCTGATGTCCAGGGCATGCAATTTCTGCTCCTCTTCCAATTTATGAGGCTTCAGAAAGAAGATAGGTAACTATATGTCTTGACTAGTATGAAACTGTGAAACTACTTTTGGCAGGAACGTTGGATGCAGCTGCAGTTGAACCTCGTCCTTGCAGAACACCGTATAGGATTGCTCTGAAGTAAGCTCCCTGATCTCAGCGACCTATGGGTGGACATTATGGCAACCAGGAAATAAGCTTTCTAGAAGAAGAGGAGAAGGGGGCAGGAGCTAGAGGTTCGAAGGGAGGACCCATGAGCCTCAAAAGCACGAGATTTAGATCCCAGGGAGGGACAGGATCCCAGACATGTGGATAGAGGCGCTCCAGACCTTTCAAAAACTGAACCAACATGTCATGAGCAAAGACCAACCTGCCCTGGAGCGGAGAGTAGAAGGCTGAAATAGTGGCCAAGTGGACTTTGATCAATCACAGGGACAATGCCTGGAACTTGAGGTATAGAAGATAGTCAAGGATCGCCGGCAGCGAGGACTGCTCAGCCCGGATACCCTGGTCTGAGGCCTAGCACACAAACCTCTTCCATTTGGTCAGGTAGGTTGCTCTGGTGGAGGGCTTTCTACTACCTAACAAGACCTGTTGGACCCGGGCTGAGCATTCCCATTCCTCAGCATTTAGCCATGCAGAAGTCACTTTGTCAAGTGCAGCACCATTAAGTTCAGATGCAGAAGAATGCCATGGTTCTGGGACAGCTGGTCTGGCTAGAGAGGTAGTTGCAGTGGGGCAGCTACCAAAAGGTGCATCAGCATGCCGAACTAGTGCTGCCGAGGTGATGCAGGAGCTATCAGGATCACCTTCACCTTGTCCTGTTTGATCTTCATAAGGACCTTGTAGATTAGCGGCACCGGTGGAAAAGCGTACATCAGAGCCCCCAACCATGGGAACAGAAAGGCATCTGACAGGGAGCCCCTGTGACAAATCCCCAGAACAAGCAAAACACGTGACATTTCCTGTTCTGACAAGATGCAAACAGATCCACCTGGGCAGTCTCCCACCTCTGGAAGATCACACTGACCACCTCCGGGTGGAGCGACCACTCATGGCAAGACAAGAAGGTACCAGCTGAGGCAATCTGCTACCACGTTCTTGGCCCTGGGCAGATGTGGGGCCACCAAATGGAAGGCATGCCGCACACAGAAGCCCTACAGGCGGAAAGCTTCTTGGCAAAGGGCTGATGGCCTGGCTCTGCCCTACCTGTTGATATAATACATCACTGCGGTATTATCTGTCAGGACCTGCACCACCTTGCCCTTCTCGTGGGGCAGGCAGGCCAGGCAAACCGCTTTGAGCTCCCTGACATTTATGTGGAGGGACAGATCGTCCCACGACCAGTTGCCTTGCGTGCTGAGCTCGCCCAGGTGGGTTCCCTAACCCAGGTCTGAGGCATCAGAAACCAGGGTCGGGGATGGGGTCACGAAGGGAACTTCCTCCAACACCAACTTAGGACTCCACCACCAATCTGGGAACGATTGGATGTGAACCAGCACCCTGACCACCTGGTCTAGATCGTGTCTATTGGGGATATAGACCCATGCCAACCACACCTGCATTGGCCGGAGATGGATCCAGGCATGCTGGACCACAAACGTACATGTAGCCATAAGGCGCAACAACTATGGCAGATGTGAGCAGTGCTGAGTGGGTAGTTTTTCATATGGGAGATCAGGTCCAACATAGCCTGGAAATGCACCTCTGGAAGGAAGGCTCTGGCTCGTGTGGAGTCAAGAACCGCCCCAATGAACTCCATTCGTTGCACCAGCCTTAAGGTTAATTTCTTTTTCTTTACCAACAGGCCCAGGTTGCAGCAGGTGGAATGAACCAGATCAAGGCTCCGTTGCACCTGTTCCTGAGATCTGCCCTTGATGAGCAAATCAAGATATGAACCGCTTGGCACCTGAGGTTAGCAGCCACTGGTGCCATACACTTTGTAAAGACCCTCGAGGCAGATGAGAGGCCAAAGGGCAGCGCCATGAACTGGAAATGGTGCCTGCACACCACAAAATGGAGAATTGTCTGTGACCTTGGAAGATGCAGATATGGAAACAGGTGTTCCTCAGATCGAGGGCGGCATACCAGTCTCCCAGATCCAGGGAGGGGATGATGGAGGCCAGGGAGACCATGTGTAACTTCAATTTTTTGAGCGACTTATTTTGGACGTGCAGCGCCTCAACGGGTCTTAGACCCTCTTTTACTTTCAGAGTAGGAAATAACAGGAGTTAGAACCCTTTTCCCCTCATGTTCCAGGGGACCTCCTCCACTGCCCCCAGCTGCATGAGGTTCTCAACCTCTTGTATGAGAAGTTGTTTGTGAGACGGGTCCCTGAAGAGGGACAGGGAAGGTGAGGGGTGGCTGAGAATTGCAGGGTGTAGCCCCGAGATACAATGTCTAGCACCCAACGGGCCGAGGTGACCCGTGACCAGGCTGAACGGTAGGGTCAAAGACAGTTGAGGAAAGATCAAGGCGAATCCAGGGAGTTGACTGGGGCATCGCTCTTAAACGCACCCTCAAAACAAGCATTTCTCACCCTGAGAGGTTTCGATGGGCTGGATTGTGCAGGGAAGCGGGAGGATGAAGGGCGGCGATGGCCAAATCTTGTGTGTCTATCCCTTCTCCTTGTAGGCCCCTGTCGAGGCTGCCACGGCCTTAGCGGTGGCTTCCTCATCAACTGTGGCATATGAAGACCCAGATAGCGAAGGGTGGCCCAAGTGTACTTCAGTCCATGCAGCCTTGGGTCAGTCTGTTCTGCGAAGAGACCATTCCCATCAAAGGAAAGATCCTGGATCAAGACCTGCATCTCCTGGAACAGGCCAGTGGTCTGAAGCCAGGAGCTGCTCCTCATGACCACCACTGACGCGACCACATAGCTGCTGAATCACTCATGTCCCATGCTATTTGGATGGAGCATCTTGCATTTGTTGCACCCTCCTCCACCAGGGCCCCGAATTCATGGGCCAAGTCCTGGGGCAGTGAGTCCTTGAATTTACGGAGGGAGTTCCATAAGTTGAAAAAAGAAAGGGAGTACTTGTGGCACCTTAGAGACTAACAAATTTATTTGAGCATAAGCTTTCGTGAGCTACAGCTCACTCTGTAGCTCACGAAAGCTTATGCTCAAATAAATTTGTTAGTCTCTATGGTGCCACAAGTACTCCCTTTCTTTTTGCGAATACAGACTAACATGGCTGCTACTCTGAAACCTGCCATAAGTTGAAGTTATACTTCCCCAAGAGAGCCTGGTGGTTGGCACCCTGAACTGAAGGCTGGCCATCGAATAAATCTTTCTTCCAAAAAAGGTCCAGTGTCTTGGCCTCTTTATTCTTGAGGTTTGATTTGGTTTGTCCCTTATTTGTCCTTCTCATTGGCCACCGAGACGACCAGTGAGCCCGGAGGAGGATGGATATACAAATATTCAAACCCCTTGGCTGGGAGGAAATACTTTTTCTTGGCATTCTTGGAGGTGGGAGGGATGGAATAAGGAATTTGCTGAAGAATTTTGCTATTTTTAGGACCCCATCGTGTACTGGTAGCACAACACGGACAGGGGTAGAAGCCAAGAGCACACTGAACAGGGTGTCTGCCTGTTCAGCCATCTCCTCCACTTCCAAGCCTAAGTTCTTAGCCACCCTATGAAGTAGGGCATGATGTTCATTGAAATTGTCTGGCGAGCTGATAGGAGAGGGGCTCACCACCACCTCATCCGGGGATGAGGACAATGACTGAGTCCCGGGGGAGGCCATGAGGGATCATCCCCCATGGGGAAAGAGGGTTTCGAGGTAAGCGCTTACTCCTCTACTCCAGCCTCCAACTGTGCTTCACGCACTAAGCTTGGTGCTGCCAGTGCCGCTGGTTGTTGCTCTCAGATGGTGATCGAGGAATGGACTAAGTGAGGCATCGGCATCACAGGCATGCCCCACGTGCTTCAGTAGGGCCATTGTGCTGGCCACTGCCTTGCTGCCATGACGGCATCGCAGAGGTCAGTGCAGCCTCAGGTGTCCACTCGCACCAGTGCAGTCGTGGTGAAGGGCTGAATTCCATTTTTGAAACCAGAGGAAACACCTTCCCGTGATCACAGAGGGGCCGTTGAAGCTTGCGTCTCATGGCTAACCATTGCCACAGAAAACTGGTGCCTCAAGTAGAAGGATCAGTGCTGGGGCCGGGGGTATCAGTACCATGATAGAGACCACTCCCACCAAGGGGATCGGCGGCGAGGAGACAGCTGGTGGGAGGATGATTGGTGCTGGCAACACAGTGACTGGTGCCTTCCTCTAGATGACCTGCATTGAGAGGGCGGAGACCATGAGCATGGTGCTGACAATGCAGGATGTCCTGCAGAAGACAGAGACCTGGGGCATGGAGACAGAGAGCACCATCTCATCTCCGGAGACCGACCTCATTCACCCGCCCTCTGGCGGGTCTTTACAGCTGGCTTGCCCTCACTGGGAGCCTTTGCCATGACCTGCGACACTCATGGCGCTGGAGGCGCTGGTCGAGGCTTCTGCTCTCTAGGTGCCGGGAAGGCATAGGCACTGCCACCAGTTTGGGTCCCCTACCACCTCCTGGAATTGGTGGCAGGTCCCTGTGGGAGCTAGGGGGTCCCATCGGGGGATGTCTCCGTATGACTCCAGTGTGGGCTGTCAGCCCGAACTGGGTCCTTTGCCCTTCTTGCTTGGTGCCAGAGAGTCACTTCTTTGACCTCTTCTTAGACACTGTGCTGGAGGTGCACTGAGCACTAAGGCTGAGGTGCTCGGGGCAGAGTCTGGCCAGGAAGGTTTGGACACCAGGCAGAGAACAGCTTCCATGAGGAGGGCCCTCAAATGGATGTCTTGCTCTTTCTGAATTCTGGGACGAAAGTTCTTACAGATGTGACACTTCTTCACATGTGATTCTCCCACGCATTTGAAGCGGCTGCTATGCATAGGCCTGTTACAGTCAGAGCAGGGCTTATAACCTGGAGATCAGGGCATGCCCCGTCTGACACGAAGTCCCTGCTGGGACTCACTCTCTCTAACTACATTACTTAACAACTACCTATTAACTAACTACTGTAAACAAACTATTTACAAAGACTTATGGCTCGAAGACTGAAGTAGAAGGACCACAAGTCCTTGCGAGGCAAGGGAAAGGTGCTGCAACTAACCACTAAGGGCAGTAAGAACAAACTGAGAGGATGTAGGGCCAGTGGCACCTTATATATCCAAGCATGGGTGTGCACTCCAGAAGGCGCTACAGAAGTTGACCCTCCGGATACTGCTAAGGCAAAAATCTGACAGCTGCACACATGGGCATGCGCACACCTAGAACGGAATGTACATGAGCAAGCACTCAAAGAAGTTTTTATGGTTTAGTTTGCTTTGAATTTTAAGTTAATATTACAATAACACAAACAACCCACCTTCAGAGCCCCATACCTGTTCAATGCTTGAATCTTTAATCCCTCCTCAATGCTGTGGCTCAGAGCTTGCTGGTTATTGTGCTTACTGATCCTTGCTAGAACTCTCTCTTGATGAGCCTCATATTCATCACGACTTGGGTAAATTTTACTGATGAGGGCATCAAAATTCGGATCTGGTCTCAGTGATCTTTTAGAAACAAGCTTTTTACGACATGTGGGACACTCTTTGTTTCTAAACCAACAAAAAAAGAAAGGGGACAATGAATGTTCTTCATGGCCGTAATCCAGAGTTCCCTGTCATGATGCAGTTCATGCTTTCCCTATGACATTTACTGTACAGCCAATATCTCTTAGTATCGTCTAGGAATAGACCCCCCTGCCTAAGCCTTTGACAGTAGTTATTACACTCCCTCCCCTAAATGAGAGTTAGTTTTTATTCTTACTGACAAGTCTGCAGCGATCACAGCTTATATTTACATTTAAGGATTCAAGTGTCTTGTTTTTCTTTGCAAACAGGTTCTTTCCCTTAGCCTCTCAAATTGTGTCTTAATTAATAAAAATATCTTTTTTACAACTCAAGTTAGCATCCTAGTCAAGACAAGACAGTTCATAGCTTTCACCTGAGCTCGTAAATCAAAGTTTAAAAACTATGAAGAATCCTACTTTTTAGCTTGACCTGCTAAATCATGTGAAAATTACCAACTGTCTTTTCTTCACTAGGATTTTATTTCAACTTGGTTAATTCACATTAAGAACACTTCTTCCCCCTAATGAAAGCAAAAGCTCCATGGTGGCGACCATATTTATGTCAGACAGTGTTCATTCATTGACATTCTTACTACTCTAACTTCCAATTAAATTACAAAATGGAGACCAATATACCCTTTTCTATTACATGTTCCAGTTCATTCAATAATGAATGAAAATATCCCTTGACAAATTTTTTGTTTCCATTTCACGACACAGGAATCGTTTTGCTGGACAGGAGATTAGAACAATCTATTTAAACATACATAGTTTTTATTGTCCACGACAGGAGGGTTAATTTTTGCAGAGTAGTGCAGCACTGGCCAAATTTCCCCAAGACATCCATTTTCTTTAGCTCAGCAGTTTTAAACTTGTGGTCCATGGACCCATGGGAGTTGCGGACTATGTCTAAGATTTCCAATAGGATCCGGACCCCTATTCAAAAAATTTTAGGGGTCCACAAATGAAAAAAGGTAGAAAAACATGTATCTGACTTAATCACTGGCGTTCTGATTAAACTAAGGCACAAATAAAATAGTAAGGTGTGACATCTCAACACCGGTCATTCTGATCATCATACTGTCATTGTTACTCTCATAGGTTTGATATTTGTATCATTGGATTTGTTTTAAATACAAAACAAACATGTTCCACACATTAGGGAATCTTGTACTCTATACATTTACATATTCATTTGGTAAGATTCCACTGAGACAGTTTAGTTAATTCTTGTAGTACAATTTGTTATTACTAGACTTGGCTGGCTTAAGAAAGGAAGATTTTTTTCTGTTCCTTAAACAATGATTTCGTTTTTCTACATTGGTGTATATAAGGAAATGGGCATACTTCCTCCCAATATCTGGACTGCCACAAGAGAACAAACATTGGAGTACACACTTTAGGTACTGGATGCAATGTTCTTTGGTTCCTTGCAATCTAGTAATGGTGTGTTTGCATATCTCTGAACACATGGGGCTTCAAAGGGGCCTCATCATATCGTTTTGATTCTTGACCACCCTCCCCCTCCAATAAGGTAGGATTCTTAGGTATACATTATTTCTTACATACCCACTCCTGAGAGCTGTAATGATACAGTCAGCACAGAAACGATGCAAGCATTCCTTTGTTGTCATGGTGTTTTTCAACATATCCAAACAAATGGGACACATCAGTTCACTGTGCAGGCTTCTAGGTGACACCACTATTTCCAGGCCATCAGTTATTGCTTCCTAATCGTCAAATATTAAGTGAAATCATATTAATCGAGTTATGTACATAGAAATAATGTAATCTTTGTAAGAAAATTATTAGAGAGATACTACACTGTAGAAACACTTTAAAATAAAAGCAAACTATGGTACATCATTTTATATTTGTAACTGTTGGATTGTTTTGTTTTTCAATGTGTTACAATTTTAAATATGAAATTAGAGATTTTACCAAGCATCTTACAAAAAATACTTAAACAAAATTAAACTGTCCTATCATTTATGTAAGAAAGGTATTACACTCTGTTTTTATGGCAGTGCCTTGCATGAAATTAGCTTCTTAACCTGTATTACCTGAGGTGTTCTCTGTAATTCATACAAACTGAGCTCCCATGTTTTACTTAAAGGTTGAGTTCCATTGGTCTGCACAGCCTGAGACATGGCTAGGAAAAAAGAGAAGAGGAAAAAAAAAATACATAAACAATCATAAAACAAAAGCTTAAGTGTGTTTAACTGAAGCTAGAAGCAGATTCCCCTCTCCTTTAAATGGTAGTGCTGGTTCAGCATTTTCACAGAAACAGCAATCCCCAGGTTCCCTGCAGATGCGTTTGCAATTTCTATTTTAAGGAAGAAATGAGAAAAATGGTTCCTATAGGATGAAGAAAAGCCAGAATAAGCACCAAATGCCACTCTCTAACTGAGACATGTGCAATCCCACTCATGTAACTGGAATAATACAAGTGACACCAAAGGTGTTATTCAAAACACCCACATCATGAAAGTCAGTTAAGGTTGCTAAGGGACAGCAACATAAAACAAAACCACAAAACCTAGGAAGTACAGCATAAGAGCTGCACACATCATCCTATCAAATACATATCCAAAAGACATTTAAAACACACATTGTGGTTGAGTAGAATTGACTTGCTAAGGGAATGGACAGTCACTAAAGTTACACGCAGACAACCTTAACTCTTCCCTCTAATGTGAGTGTTCCTATGGGAACAATCTATACGCCCACCTTCTCCTTTCCCCTCAAATCCTTACAGGAGGTTTTCATTCCTAACGAGTTTTAAAAAAATATTGATGCATGAAGTAAGACTAGCTGGGTTTGGGGGCATTTAGAAAGTATGTTTCTAGCTTATTGTTTAAATTATGAGCCCAATTCTCCTCACACCAGTGTAATTTCATTGGGTTCACCAGAATTACTTCTGATTTACAGTGGTGAAAGCATAAGGAGAATCAGCATCAGAAATGGTAAGTGTCAGATAAGCAATATGCCTAAACCACTACTATCACTACTCTAGTTTCTCTCCTTATTTCTTATATTAATTGGGGGAGGGGTATTAAGCCAACTCTCTCTCCAACAATGCATACTTGAAAAAAAGTTGAGCATAAGAGATGAATGAAAATAATTTAAGACTTTGCATTTACGTAGCACTATCCACCCAAGGGTTTCAAAATGCTTCACATGGTCATGAGTTCACAGAAATACAGGTGAAGGAACACCTCCTTTTTCATAAAGGGGGAAGCGGGGGGACAGACACATTTACATGGCTTGCACAACATTGCAGACTGGAGTCAGTGTCAGATTTAGGAGTAGAACCCAAGTCATCTGACTCCCAATCCCTGAGTTTTTAAACCTGTAGACACGTATACTGCAATTATAGCCACTCCGGAGAAAGTCTCACTTTAGCCTTATGCAAACTGTAAAGATCAAAATAACGTAAAAGGAATGCAAAACGATTTCTGGACAGAAAATAGTTAATTACGGGGGGCAGGAAGGGAGGAAGGAACACTCTCCAAAAAGAATGTGGAGTAATCTGGAAAATTATTTTGGGAGAGTGTATGCATAGCTATTCTGAATTCGGAGAATACAGTATGATGCAAAATTACAATTGCAAATATCTGTATTAGAAGAGGAAAAAATGAAGTTTTTTCAGTTCACTTTAAAAAAAAAAACCAAAAAAAATCTAAATGTGCACTTCCAAACCATCCCAACATGTACCCAAGTTGCAGATCCTATTTTTGTATGACTACCAAGTGTATAACAGACAGTAATTACCAGATGAGAAACGTCAACTCCTCTGCTCCTAGGGAGGTTGAACAGGCTTAAGTAACATTTTTGAGGAGGGTGCAGGGGATGGGAAGGAAGAGATAAAAGAAGCAGCACAGTTTACTACTATGCCTGTTCATCTTAATCTTGGCCGTGGTGCTTGGAGCACATCTGTTACTACTGAAAAGGAATCGTCAAAGACTAGCTCTCAGCAAGCCAAGTATTACACCTAAATAATAACTTGGGGTTGGAGAGATGGCAGAAGAATTGGGAAAATAATGAGGGATTTAGGCTGTCAACTCCTGTTTTAGTAGCATAAAAAGCTATTTTCTATGGCACAAGGGATACGTTTCTCTGCATGGATTAGAGAAATAAGACATTCATTTAGTGCCCTAACAGACTACTGAAACTGACACGCTGCTAATAGCTAACTGCAGACTGTAACCTGTAAAATGAACACATACTCAGAATCCAGCCAACCATTTGACTGTAGCGTCAGGGTCCTGAAGATTTATTTAACAGAGCACACATGTAGCCAGCAGCTTGTTCAGACTTCCACCCTCACTACTGATCGTGCTGACGGAGCTGCACTGATGCTGCAGCAATGGTGCAAGTTACTCACAGAATAGGGAAACCTAATGTGAACAGTAAGCTTATTAACATTTATATCACTGTAGTGTCTTGAGACTCAGGCACATCAGGGCTCCATTGTGCTACACACTGTACAAACATAGAAATAAGAATTCCTGTCCTGAAACAGCTTTTCATCTTAAACTTCTAGAGTGCTAAGCTGAGCTGACAACAGACTTTCATAGGTTCATAGATTTTTAAGGTCAGTGTGTTCATTTCTTCTGACCTGCTGTGTAAAACAGGCCACAGAATTTCCTTGAATTAATTCATACTTCAAGTCCAATAGCTGTGGACCACCATACCAAAGCCTAAACAATAGTAATCCTTGCACTGAATGTCATTAAACCTGGGGCTCTCTTGGACTAACAAGGAACACATAGTCCAGAATCAAGAGCCTTCTGTTAGGTATTTCCAGCTGCCTGATATACAAAACTTTAGCTAGGGTCTGTCTGTAAGAGCAATCAAGCTGATCTCAACTGCCAGGGTGGTGAATAAGGAGAGAGGCAACGTCTAGTGTAGCCAAGGCCCAAACCATAAAGGTCTTTGTAGATGACGACCAGCATTTTAAATTGTACCCCAAAATGAAGGTCAGGGCAGATGATGACAGGTTTCAGAGTAGCAGCCGTGTTAGTCTGTATTCGCAAAAAGAAAAGGAGTACTTGTGGCACCTTAGAGACTAACAAATTTATTAGAGCATAAGCTTTCGTGAGCTACAGCTCACTTCATGCATCCGATGAAGTGAGCTGTAGCTCACGAAAGCTTATGCTCTAATAAATTTGTTAGTCTCTAAGGTGCCACAAGTACTCCTTTTCTTTTTAGGGCAGATTATGGTGCACAGGTGTAACTTGCTACATATATGAGACACCACTGAGTAAGCAAGCAGCTATGTTCTGCATAGCTGAGGTGTCTGAGAAGTCTTCATGATTAGATTGCTAGAGATTGAGAATGTTTCAGTAATTCAGTCTGGAGGTGACAGAGGCCTGGCTAATTGAGAGCCATGTCTAAAAGGAAATGCTGTTACCTCTTTGCCAAGAAAAGATGGGTTTTGTTGTTGGAGAAAGACATGGTTTCTGCTGCTACATGGGAATCCAAGAGCACCTGGAGTGCAACTCCAGCTACCCAAACAGGAATTGTAGCACCTCTGTGTGGCTTACAGTAGAGGCAACTGCCACAGCTACAATGGATATTTTCCTAACGGTTCTCCAGACAGGAGGCCCAGGCAGTTTTTTTCTGAAAAGGGTCAGCTAATGAGAACTTCCTCACACTTGTACCTCTCCTCATACACCAAAAACTAGGGAGAGACAAGGCGGTGATTGTTGAGAATCTCTGTGATGGGATGACTTATCGACCCCGAGTTTAGGACTAGTAGTTTCCTATTGGAGAGATACTGGCACCTTTCCCACTCCTGAAGAGAAGGGTTTTTGATCTTTACCAATTATGCCTACTCTCAAACATGGCCTTCAAAATTGGTTTGCACCCTTTCTTATTTTGTGTTTTATTTAAAAAACAGAGGTGGCCAGCTCGTTTTTTTCCATCTTGTTTTTTCACTGAAAATATCAAGAACATTAGCCTGATCTCATCTATTGTGGTTTTGCTGGAAGACTCCCTGGAAAGCTAGAGAACTTCCTCAGATCTTATTTGAAAGGGCTGAGGTATCGAATCTTTTACAAAGATCCTTCTGCCTTTCCTTTCCACCCCTGTTGACCTGAATTGAAAAAAATATGGTTTTGTTTACACTCTGAATAAAAACCTGTTTCCCGTCTCAGTTTTCCCTCTTTTTACTTATGATAAAATCCTACCAAGAAGAGAGAATAAACTAAGGCCTGAATTTCAAGTGCAAAAAAAAAAAAAATTGGGGGAGTGGCATCGGGGTGGTGGGATGGGGGCAGAAGAGAAGCAGTTTATGAAGTGACAGAAAACTGAAAAGTTCCATTAAAGAAAAAAGGGCACCTCCTTTCCTTTGCAAGTCACCTTTGAGCTAGCACCCTCTGAGTTTAAATAGCCTCCCACATGCTTGTTACCACTTTCGTTTTGCTTTTTTAATAAACTCATATGCAATTGTAAATACCATCTCAATAACATCTGGGTACCACAGTGTCACATATAGGCAGGATTTTTCAAGCTAAAATTAACAAAAAGCATGTGCTTTTGACAAAATTGTAAGAAGGGAAGGCTGTGAGCGAGAGAGAGAGAAAGTCAAATTTGAGTAAGCAGATCAATCCTCTCCTTTTCAGAGAAACTAACAACAAGGGATATGATTTACATAGATATCCTTTGACTCCTATCTGCTCGTTACTGATGTCAGAGTCACTAGAACACCTGCAACCATTCGGACTGGCTCAGACTTCAAACTCAGGGCAGTTGTAAGTATAAACTTTTTAAATTACAGAGTATGCTTTGATAGTGGTATTCATGCAACAGCTGACTCCAGTAAACCCAAAATTCAGAAAAAGGGATTAGTAATTTGAGAACAAGTAGTGCTGGAAGCCTGTTTAATTTTCATTTCCTGTCCCCCAATTTGATATGGCATTCATTTCTTTTTTCTATTCATGATCCCAGCACATCTAAACCAACACACAATATTTACTGCTCTTTATGGGCAAAGGAAAAGGAATGCTGCCCCTCCTTTGTACAACATCTCCCACAGAATATCTATAACACAAAACTTGACCACTATCAAATGCTGAAGTTGACAGTAGAATACAAATGAATGTCTGTTTAAATACTATACCACCTGTTAGTGAGATTTGCCTGGTTCCCTCCTCTACATCTTTTATCACATTCCATAAAAGGCAGACGGGGCGGGGGAGAAGGGCGGGGGGAACCTGTTATGAGATGACAATCATTTTGGTAGACTTTAGGTCCAGAAGGGTCCATCATGGTCATCTAGTCTGTTCTTCTGTACCTTGCAGGCCAGAGAACCTCACCCACATACTCCTGTAATAGGCCCATAAGCTCTGGCTGAGTTACTGAAGTCTCCAAATCTTGATTTGAAGACGTAAAGTTATTGAGAATCCATCGTTTACTCTAGTTCAAACCAGCAAGTGACCCATGCTACACGCTGCAGAGGAAGGCAAAAAAACCCTGAGTTTCTGTGAATCTGATCTGGGGGAATATTCCTTCCTGACCCCTAATAAAGCTATTTTTGTTAGAACCTGAGCACATGGACAAAACCCACCAGACAGACACCTGCAAAAGAATCGTAACTAGTAATTCAGAGCCCTCCCCCTCTAGAGTCCCATCTATAGCCTATTATCTAATCTATTAGAGATTCCTTGAACATATATGCCAGTTTAGAATATTTCTGAGCATTTTGCCAACATTTCCTTGCATCACTACAGCACTTATTTCAAAAGAAGGTTGCTGTTATTTTAAAGGACCTTCAGAAATGCTCTCAGTTCTAGCTGGATAAAGTTTGGTTATGGAATACAAGAGAACCAAATTTATCCAGCTAGAACCTAAAGAGCAACCTACAGACTAAGCAAACAACGCTATATCACTTTACATTTTGGAAGTTTTATCTGCACATACATATGCGTGAGTGGAGTTATTACTTCTACTATTCGCAGCTCATTTTCTGTAGAAATTCTCCACTCCCTCCAACCAGAGTAAGATTCCTGCTTGCCAATGCCAAGCACATTTTCCAAGCCCTGCAGTGAAGTACACTTAGGTAAATAAATAACCCTTTCAAAAAGGAGGTGATTAATCATAATAATTATTATTATTTATTACATAAAAACAAAAAGCAGCATTAAAATACAAACCAGCAATTGTTTATTCAGAACAAAAATTAAAATTAGATATTTGAATGTTCAAATAAAGCAGAGAAAAGTAGCCCTTCTTTTGGGAAAATGAGTGAGTTTTCAATATAGCTTTATTTTTAAAAATTGGGAGAATCTTCCATTAAAAGCAGTATCTGAGTCTACTTGCTCTGGAAGCTTAATAGGAATAAGCTTTAATTAACAAGACAATTTATTTCATTTTAGTCTCTTGGACTGATACTGCAGTTTCATTCCATTAGAGATAGAGTATAAGTTTGGATACAATAAGACTGTCTTTCACCCAAACCTATATCCAATTCAAAATAGTCAGATAATTAGTTCCTGGCTAGGACTAGAGTTAAAATTGCTAAAATACTGCACCCCATCCCCCAAAAAAGGTTTCAAACAAACAAAGGTTGTTCTCATTCCATTTTAGCCCAGATGCATCAGAAATTTTATGAGAGAATTTGTTCTCATGGGATTGGCAGACCAATTATTATTTTACATGCAGTTGATGGATTTTTGCAGTGTGGTACTGTTTATCTGACACAAGAGGAGATTTCAGATAATATTTCAGATATTCAGATAATAGTTGTTCTACAGTGCTTTCCTTCCAGGATTGCAGCATAGTGTTGGGAGGTACTGCTTCAAATAACTGGAGTCCCAGACCGCGAGTCAGGGGACCAGGGTTCTGGTCCTGTTTCTGCCACTAACTTTTTCTGTGATCTTGGCAAGGTCCTTCACATCTTTGTGCCTCCATTCCCACAACCTTTGTATGTCTTGTCTGTTTAGATCAGGGGTCAGCAACCTTTCAGAAGTGGTGTGCTGAGTCTTCATTTATTCACGCTAATTTAAAGGTTTTGTGTGCCAGTAATACATTTTAACGTTTTTAGAAGGTCTCTTTCTATAAGTCTACAATATATAACTGAACTATTGTTGTATGTAAAGTAAATAAGGTTTTAAAATGTTTAGAAACTTCATTTAAAATTAAATTAAAATGCAGAGCCCCCCAGACCGGTGGCCAGGACCCAAGCAGTGTAAAGTGCCACTGAAAATCAGCTCGTGTGCCACCCTTGGCACATGTGCCATAGGTTGCCTACCCCTGGTTTAGATAGTTAACTCTTTGGAGCACAATTTTGCTATGTTTGTATTTTGCCTACCACAATGAGATCCTGATCTCAGTGGGGGGACCTGTCACTTTTTAATACAAGTTAATAGAGCCCAACAGACTGAGGGGAAAAAACAAACAAACTAAAGCTTACTTTATTCAGTAGGTCAGCTTCTCTCTTCCAGTACCAGAATTTGATGTCATATAAAGTGCGGTGAATCAAGTTCTACTGAATCAAAGAAAATTGAGTTTTAGCATTAAAAAAAGTCAGCAAAGAGAAGTACAGACCAAGTTTCAAATAGGTCCCAAAAACTTTCTTTCCAATCTGGATCAACTGAAAACCTTTCACATAAAGTAACCCCAACTGTCAAAGTTCTCATTTAGCACTATGATTAAACAAACATGCACTATTAGAGCTTGTCTTCACTACAAAGTTTTACTGTGTTTGTAAATTGCATTCAGAACCACGTTAGCTAAGATGTTTGGTCATACTTAGCTGACAAAGTGATGAGTATGTTAGTCAGCATAGACTAGTACTAATCATGTAAACTAATATGATTCTTCACAATCGTGTTCCAACACAGTAACATTGTGTAGTCCAGATCACCCCTCAGCTGCAAGATTTCAGGCTCCAGTCTCTCAAACTAGAGCAACTAGATAGCAATATAAATGATCTGACACCCATCCTAACATTTTATTAAAAAGACTCCCAGGGATTGGAGATGTGGAATCATATTCTGAGACACCAACATTAAACCATGATTATGACAGCTACGAAAGTTGGAGGAAAAAGAAAAAGGAGTACGTGTGGCACCTTAGAGACTAACAAATTTATTAGAGCATAAGCTTTCGTGAGCTACAGCTCACTTCATCGGATCCAACAAATAAATTTGTTAGTCTCTAAAGTGCCACAAGTACTCCTTTTCCTTTTATGGCTACAGACTAACACGGCTGCTACTCTGAAAGTTGGAGGAGAAACTATTTGATAGAACAGATGGAATGAATAAGAGTCTGTCTGGGCAAAAATCACACTAGGGAAGAAAGCTACAAGAGCATTCCCTGGGATAGTGCTTGGGGTGTCCAATCTAGACATGGATAGAGACCTCTTCAATGTTTTTAATGAAGTAAATACCAATAGGAATTGTGTGATCATGGGAGAGTAACTTCCCAGATATAGACTGGAGGACAAGTGCTAGTAATAATAAACAGGGCTCAAATTTTCCTGGATGCGATCGCTGATGGAGTCCTTCACCAAGTAGTTGCTGAACCAACAAGACGGGATGCCATTTTAGATTTGGTTTTACTGAATAGTGAGGACCTCATAGAAGAAGTGGTTGTAGGAAACAACCTTGGTTCGAGTGATTATGAGCTAATTCAGTTCAAACTAAATGGAAGGATAAACAAAAATAGATCTGGGACTAGGGTTTTGGATTTCAAAAGAGCTAATTTAAAAAAATTATGGAAATTAGTTAGGGACGTGGATTGGACTGAAGAACCTGTAGATCTAAAGGCGGAGGAGGCCTGGAATTACTTAAAGTCAAAGTTGCAGAAACTATCAGAAGCCTGCATCCCAAGAAAAAGGAAAAAATTCATAGGCGGGAGTTGTAGACCAAGCTGGATGAGCAAGCACCTTAGAGAGGTGATTTAGAAAAAGCAGAAAGCCTACAAGGAGCGGAAGATAGGAGAGATTGACAAGGAAAGCTACCTTATTGAGGTCAGAACATGTAGGGATAAAGTAGAAAGGCCAAAAGCCATGTAGAGTTGGATTTTGCAAAGGGAATTAAAACCAACAGTAAAACGTTCTATAGCCATATAAAGAAGAAAACAAAAAGAAGAAGTGGGACCGCTAAACACTGAGGATGGAGTGGAGGTTAAGGATAATCTAGGCATGGCCCAATATCTAAACAAATACTTTGCCTCAGTGTTTAATGAGGCTAATGAGGAGCTTAGGGATAATGGCAGGACGACAAATGGGAAAGAGGATATGGAGGTAGCTATTATCATATCCAAGGTAGAAGCCAAAACTTGAACAGTTTAATGGGACTAAATCAGGAGGCCCAGATAATCTTCATCCAAGAATATTAAAGGAATTGGCACATGAAATTGCAAGCCCATTAGCAAAAAAATTTAAGGAATCTGTAAACTCAGGGGTTGTACCATATGACTGGAGAATTGCTAACACAGTTGCTATTTTTAAGAAAGGAAAAAAAGTGATCCGGGTAACTACAGGCCTGTTAGTTTGACATCTGTAATATGCAAGATCTTGGAAAAAAATGTTGAAGGAGAAAGTAGTTAAGGACATTGAGGTCAACAGTAATTGGGACAAAATACAACATGGTTTTACAAAAGGTAGATCATGTCAAACCAACCTGATCTCCTTCTTTGAGAAGGTAACAGATTTTTTTAGACAAAGAAAACACAATGGATCTAATTTATCTCAATTTCAGTAAGGCATTTGATATGGTTCCACATGAGGAATTATTAGCTAAATTGGAAAAGATCGGGATCAATATGAAAACTGAAAAGTGGATAAGGAACTGGTCAAAGGAGAGACTACAATGGGTCACACTGAAAGGTGAACTTTCAGGCTGGAAGGAGGTTACTAGTGGAGTTCCTCAGGGATCGGTTTTGGGACCAATCTTTTTATTGCTGACATTGGCACAAAAAGCGGGAATGTGCTAATAAAGTTTGCGGATGACACAAAGCTGGGAGGTACTGCCAATACAGAGAATGACTGGGATATCATACAGGAAGATCTGGATGACCTTGTAAACTGGAATAATAGTAATAGGATGAAATTTAATAGTGGAAAGTGCAAGGTTATGCATTTAGGAATTAACAACAAGAATTTTTGTTATAAACTGGGGATGCATCACTTAGAAGTAACAGAGAAGGAGAAGGACCTTGGAGTATTGGTTGATCACAGGATGACTATGAGCTGCCAATGTGATATGGCCGTGAAAAAAGCTAATGCAGTCTTGGGATGCATCAGGAGAGGTATTTCCAATAGAGACAAGAAGGTATGAGTACCGTTATACAAGGCACTGGTGAGACCTCATCTGGAATATTATGTGCAAATCTGGTCTCCCCCATGTTTAAGAAAGATGAATTCAAACTGGAACAGGCACAGAGAAGAGCTACTAGGATGATCCGAGGAATGGAAAACCTGTCTTATGAAAGGAGACTCCAAGAGCTTGGCTTGTTTAGCCTAACCAAAAGAAGGCTGAGGGGAGATACGATTGCTCTCTATAAATATATCAGAGGAATAAATACCACAGAGGGAGAAGAATTATTTAAGCTCACTACCAATGTGTACACAAGAACAAGTGGATATAAACTGGGCATCAGGAAGTTTAGACTTGAAATTAGACAAAGATTTTTAACCATCAGAGGAGCGAAGTTCTGGAACTGCCTTCCAAGGGAAGCAGTGGGGGCAAAAGACATATCTGGCTTCAAGACTAAGCTTCATAAGTTTATAGAAGGGATGATATGATGGGATAGCCTAATTTTAGCAATTAATTGATCTTCAACTATTAGCAGTAGATATGCCCAATGGCCTGTGATGGGATGTCAGATAGGGTGGGATCTGAGTTACTACAGAGAATTCTTTCCTGGGTGTCTGGCTGGTGAGTCCTGCCCACATGCTCAGGGTTTAGCTGATCGCCGTATTTGGGGTCAGGAAGGAATTTTCCTCCAGGGCAGTTTGGCAGAGGCCCTGGGGGTTTTGTGCCTTCCTCTATAGCGTGGGGCATGGGTCACTTGCTGGAGAATTCTCTGCCCCTTGAAGTCTTTAAACCACGATTTGAGGACTTCAATAGCTAAGACATAGGTTAGAGGTTTGTTACAGGAGTGGGTGGGTGAGATTCTGTGGCCTGCATTGTGCAGATGGTCTGACTAGAACATCATAATGGTCCCTTCTGACCTTAAACCCCTATGTTTAAGGTCAAAATTGTATGATTCTGAGAGACACATGCACTAGAGAAGTTGCTGCTGATAGACACAGCAACAGAAATTCAGAACTCCATCAGTGTCCAAATACAAAACTTCTGTTGAATACACATTGTGTATGATGTGCAGTATTCCATGTGACAGGTTGGGATTCTATGGTCAGCCATGGTGACCAAACTTCACTGGAACGTTTTGACTTCTAACATGTAACTTTAAACCAATACACTTATCAGCGCTATGAACAAACTACTCTAAGTGCAATAAATTCTTTGTCATCCTTTACAAATATTCCTCTTAACACAGGAGACCATCCCAGCAGCTTTGTCAACATTAGTAATTTTTTTTTTTTTAGAAGCTCTCCTCAGCACACTTCTAGCAGTACTGTTTCACTGTTGGTGGCATTGCTCAGAGCGCTAATGCAGAGAAGGCCTTTACCTTAGGCCTGGTCTACAGTACGCGCTTATTTCGGAATTAGCTGAGTTAATTCGAAATAAAACTGATTCCGTCTACACAACCAAACCGTTTTTTTCGATTTAAAGGGCTCTTTAATCCGATTTCTGTAGCCCACCTCGGCAAGTGGAGTAGCGCTAAAATCGAGATTGCAGTTCTGGGCTACAGGTACTGTGGACGCAATTCGATGTTATTGGCCTCCGGGAACTATCCCAGAATGCTCCCTTGGGACTGCTCTGAACAACTCTCAACTCCGATACACTAGCCAGGTAGGCAGTAAAAGCCCCAGGAACTTTTGAATTTCATTTCCCGTTTGGTCACCATCAGCACAGTCCACCATCACAGGTGACCATGAAGAGTCCACCATCACAAGAAACCACACAGTCCTGGATTCGCAGACAAACTCCAGCACGGTCCAAACAGGAGGTAACCCTTTGCATGTTGAGAAGGCGAATCTGTTATGGCAGAAGTACGTTCCAAGAAAAGAAACGCAAATACGTACACTAAAGTCTCCAGGCCCATGACAGAAAGAGGCTACTCCAGGGACACAGAGCAGTGTTGTACAAAAAAATCAAGGAGCTCGGGCAAACGTACCAAAAAGCCAGGGAGGCGAACAGGAGCTCTGGGTCACAGCCCCATACATGCCGCTTCTACCGTGAACTGCATGCAATTATGGGGGGAGGGGGTGACGCCACCACCACCCCACCACTGTCCGTGCATACCTGCAAAGGGGAAGTTGTACGGAGCGAGGAGGATGAGTTATTGGAGGACGAAGAGCAGGAGGAGGAGGAGGAGGACGACGACAGTGCACAGGCGGCAAGCGGGGAAATCCGTTTTCCCCCCTAGCCAGGAACTATTCTTAATGCTGGACCCAATAGCCTCCCCCGACTCCAATGCGGGCTCCCGGACCATGACACTGGAGAAGGCACTTCTGGTGAGCGAGAGCCTGATCAGAGCCACACAGCGTGGGGAAATCCAGCCACGCTGGGCTGTTCGTGTTTAGTTTAAAGGGCTCATCCCTGCTCAGAGCCACACGGTGGGTGTGGGGGGGGGGTGTTGTGTGAAGCAATCATCCCAGAGAGCCTGCAGGCCCTCCTTTTATATGGCAAACCCACCAGGCATTGCTTACTATGGAAAAGGGGGTCTGGCAGTTTGAAAGCATTAAAATGAATGCAGAAGAAGCAGAACCGCACGTGCCGCTAGGGCTTACCATGTCTGCCTGCAAGCCGAATTCTGTTGCCCAGCCACGTGTGATGGCTTACTCACACCAAAGTGGCACCCACTTCAGTATAAGAGGCAAAATGAGACCTTGAACAGAAAGAACATGTGCTGTGTACTATGAATCTCCTGCTTCACTGAGAAAGTGTCCCCTTTGTTCTCTAAAACGTACCTTTTAAAATACTATCCTCCCTTTTTCTCTTCCCACAGGTGCAAATGTTTCAACACGGCCCCTATCTACTCCGTTCCAGAGGCTGGTCCAGATTAGAAGGTGGAAAAAACAAACTCGGGACGACATGTTCGCCGAACTCATGCAGTCCTCCTGCACTGATAGGGACCAGCTGAATGCATGGAGGCAAACGATTGCAGAGTCCCGTAAAACATTAAATGCACATGAAGAGAGGAGGGACGCACGCGATGAGAGCAGGCAGGATGCTATGGTCAAGCTCACGGGGGAGCAAACGGACATGCTCCACTGTATGGTGGATCTAATGCAGGAAAGGCAACAAGACCACAGACTGCCGCTGCAGCCCCTGTATAAACTGTCCTCCCTCTCCCGCAAGTTCCATAGCCTCCTCACCCAGACTCCCAAGAACACGGGTGGGAGAGGCTACGGGGACCCAAACACTGAACCCCAGAGCATTGCACAAGCTAGCAGAAAGCTGGCATATCCGAAATTTTGATTTGGTTTCTGGACTTGTCCTTCCCTCCTCCTCCACCCCGCTCCCCCAATACCCCGCCTCCCCCGGTCTACCATCTGATTTCTCTCAATGTGTTGAGAGAACAAATAAAGAACGGGTTTTAAATAATTGTGACTTTATTTCCTTTCATATATATATAGGGGGTGGGTAACTTTAAGAGAAACAAACAACTGTCACACCGTACCCTAGCCACTCACAAAACTGGCTTTCAAAGCTTCTCTGATATGCAGCGTGCCCTGATGCGCTCTTCTAATTGCCCTTTTGTCTGGCTGTGTGAAATTGGCCACCAGGCGAGTTGCCTCAACTTCTCACCCTGCCATAAATGTCTCCCCCTTACTCTCACAGATATTGTGGAGCACTCAACAAGCAGCAATTACAATTGGAATATTGGTTGTGCTGAGATCTAACCGAGTCAGTAAACTGTACCAGCCAGCTTTCAAATGTCCAAAAGCACATTCTACCACCATTCTGCACTTGCTCAGCCTACAGTTGAACTGCTCCTTACTACTGTCCAGGGTGCCTGTGTACAGCTTCATAAGCCATGGCATTAAGGGGTAGGCTGGGTCCCCAAGGATAACTATAGGCATTTTTAACATCCCCAACCAGTAATTTTCTGGTCTGGGAAGCAAGTCCCTTCCTGCAGCTGTTCAAACAGACCAGAGTTCCTGAAGATGCAAGCGTCATGCACCTTTCCCAGCCATCCCACATTGATGTTGGTGAATTGTCCCTTGTGATCCACCAGCTTGCAGCACCATAGAAAAGTACCCCTTGCAGTTTATGTACTGGCCGCCCCGTTTTGGAGCCAAGATAGGGGTATGCGTTCCGTTTATCGCCCCGCCGCAGTTAGGGAACCCCAGCGCATTAAAGCCATCCACAATGGTCTGCACATTTCCCAAAGTCACTACCCTTGATAGCAGCTGGTCAATGATTGCATTGGCTACTTGCAGAACAGCAGCCCCCACGGTAGATTTTCCCACTCCAAACTGATTCCCAACTGACCAGTAACTGTTGGGCGTTGTAAGCTTCCCACAGGGCTATGGCCACTCGCTTCTCAACTGTGAGGGCCGCTCTCATTTTGGTGTCTTTGCGCTTCAGGGCAGGGACAGCAAGTCACAAAGTTCCAGGAAAGTGGCTCTACGCATACGAAAGTTTTGCAGCCACTGGGAATCATCCCATACCTGAAAAGCTATGCGGTCCCACCAGTCTGTGCTAGTTTCCCAGGCCCAGAATTGGCATTCCACAGCATGAACCTGGCCCAACGCAACCACGGTCTCCCAATCGCCACATGCCGGGCTTCTAGGAACGTCCGTGTCCAAGTCCTCATCACTATCGTAATCACGCTGTCATCGCTTCCTTGCCCGGTTTTGCAGGTACTGCACATACTGCTGGATAATGCACAAAGTATTTGCAATGGTCAAAACTGCAGCAGAGATCTGAGCGGGCTCCATGCTTGCCGCGCTATGGCGCCTGCACGGGTAATCCTGGAAAAAGGGCACAAAACGTAGGACAGCAGAGTGACAGCAGAAGAGGTGCTGTTCGGTTCATGATAGCCGAAAAAAGGCGGGAAATGGTTGTCTTCTGTAGCTTTCACGGAGATGGGAGCCCAGGATAGACAACATGGAGAAGCTCAGTAGCGTGGCAAGAGCAGAGTTGGAGGCGAAAGTTGTGCTGCTCGTTCACGATGGCCGAGCAGAGTTGGCAGCGGAAGCAGTCGATGAGGAAGAGAAAGAGTAGATATTTATAGAGATTACATAGAAAGACTAGAGAAAATGCGAGGTGGATTCATAGTAGCAGGAGAGCAGCAGTGCACCATCTGCTGAAAGCAATTTGGTGTCTATGCGCCAAAAAGCCACGAAACGATGGTCTGCCATAGCTTTCACAGCAGGAGGGGCGACTGACTATGGCCAGAAAATTTTTAAATGGCTACGGCAGAGGTGGCCAACCTGAGCCTGAGAGGGAGCCAGAATTTACCGATGTAAATTACTAGAGAGCCACAGTAATACATCAGCAGCCCCTCATCAGTTCCCCCCAATCTGCTCCCAGCGCCTCCCACCCACTAGCAGCCCCGCCAATCAGCGCCTCCCTCCCCCACCTCCCGATCAGCTGTTTGGTGACGTGCAGGAGGCTCAGGGGGAGCAGAGGAGTGAGGGCACGGCAAACTCAGGGGATGAGATGGGAAAGGATGGAGTGGGGGCAGGGCCTGTGGCAGAGCCAGGGGGTTGAGCAGTGAGCACCCCCCAGCACATTGGAAAGTTGGCGCCTGTAGCTCCAGCCCCTGAGTCGGTGACTATATTAACTTCTGAAGAGCCACATGTGGCTCCGGAGCTACAGGTTGGCCACACCTAAGCTAAGGGGTTAGCTAGCTATGGATGCAACCTGCACTTGGGTGCACTGCCCAAAAAGGTCAAGGGTTTGCAATGGCAACTGGCTGCAGCATCTAATATTTGCTTAGTGCCATTCATACAACTCTATTTCCCTAAAAAGTGATTTGTTAAAAGGTGCAGAATCCTGAAAAGAGCATTCTTTCCCCATCCGTCGACATGCATTCACATACAACCCTGGCTACATTAGGAAGTTTGTGTTGAAAATGGTTAGGAGTGGGTTTCCTTTAACCAGACAAGACAAAAGAAAGTAATGGTATAGAAAACATTCTAAGAAAGCATTTTGCAGATTAGAGTGATAGCTATCTTTATGACAAAGCGGTCATATAATTCAACCAATGGACTCAGCAGGGACACAGCATTTGGACCGTAAAGACCAAAACACACTTTTCAGAAGTTAAACGTACACATTGTACATCTCTATAGTTTTTCCCATCAAATATACAGTCATACAATGTGTTCAAATAAGACTATATTCTTAGAAAAAGTAATTTGTGGAATTATCAGTTGCGGAGTGATTTACAAAGAGCTAGGCATCTTATTTCTTTCATGAAGTTTAGTGACATTTATTTCACCACTTTAAACTACACAAATATAACCTATCAAAATATACATTTTTAATAGCACCTTTCCCATTCTCTCTCTCTCTCTCTCTCTCTCTCTCTCTCTCTCTCTCTCTCTCACACACACACACACACTAATTCTTCCATTGGTTTAATAACAAGACGACAAACGAAATCCTGTGTATGTACATACATACATACATACACACACATACATACACACACACACACACACACACACACACACACACACACACACACCCCCACACCCACCAACCCACCCCTTAGGTCATCTCATTAACAATAGCCATCCTAGAAAAGCATATAGGCCGGGGTGGGCAAACTTTTTGGCCTGAGGGCCACATCTGGGAATAGAAATTGTATGGTGGACCATGAATGCTCAGAAAATTGGGGTTGGGGTGCGGGAGGGAATGAGGGCTCTGGTTGAGGGTGCAAGCTCTGGGGCGGGGCCAGAAATGAGGAGTTCAGGGTGCCGGAGGAGACTCCAGGCTGGGGAATAGGAGTGCGGGGGGGGGGGGGTGAGGGCTGGGGATGAGGAATTTGGGTTGTACGTGAGGTCTCTGGGCTGAGACCGAGGGATTCAGGGGCGGGAGGGGGATCAGGGCTGGGGCTGCAGGCTCTGGGATGGGGCTGGGAATGAGGGGTTTGGGGTACAGGAAGGTGCTCCCGGCTGGGATTGAGGGGTTCTGAGGGTGGGAGGGACATCAGGGCTGGGGCAGGAGTGTGGGGAGAGGCTCAGGGGTGCCGGTTCTGGGAGGCACTTACCTCAAGTAGCTCCCAGAAGCAGCGGCATGTCCCTTCTCCGGCTCCTACACAGAGGTGCGGCCAGACAGCTCTACCTACTGCCCTATCCACAGGCACTGCCTCTGCAGCTCACATTGGAGCACCAGAGGGGGCCCAGGCCACAGCTTCCGGGAGCCACGTGGTGCAGCCCTCTACCCTGCTCGCCAGCTGGAGCCTCAGAGCAGGGCAAGCCCCAGACCCCACTCCCAGCAGGAGCTCGAGGACAGGCTTAAAACAGTTGGCGAGATGGATCCGGCCCATAAGCCATACTTGACCCACCCCGATATAGGCTGTTTTGCAACTGCGTTCCAATACCCTTTAACTTCAACTGTTATTTTACTGTTCAAAAATTCAAAAAGTAGCTAATCTTATGAAAGGCACTTCAAGATTACATACAAAACATATTTTTACCATAGAAACAGCTTTTAGTCATTATCTCTGCATCAGCAGAACACCTCAAAACTACATCTAGAATATAATTTATGAAGACATTAGAAAGAGAAGGTTTCAGAGTAGCAGCCATGTTGGTCTGTATCCGCAAAAAGAAAAGGAATACTTGTGGCACCTTAGAGACTAACAAATTTATTTGAGCATAAGCTTTCGTGAGCTACAGCTTACTGCATCCGATGAAGTGAGCTGTAGCTCACGAAAGCTTATGCTCAAATAAATTTGTTAGTCTCTAAGGTGCCACAAGTACTCCTTTTCTTTTTTATTAGAAAGAGAAGACTCCATCATTTAATTATTGTCCTAGTAACAGAAGTATGGTTCTTAATGCATGCTTATGATTCTTGAAGATATGATTCGTAATTAGTAACAGTTATGTAAAGTCATTGTTTAAAATAACTGTGTATAAATTAACTGGTGGGATATGTTCAAGAAGACTAAGATCTGTAAAATGCAATCAAAGCTAATTTAAAAAGGCTATTAATGCACCAACTCAATATATAACCTCTGAAGTTGAAACTTCAAATAGAAGTTAGATGCCTCAAGAGAAGTCCCAAACAATGGTTGAGCACTTTCATATGTTTTCCATTCTCAAAGACCTTTGGAAACAAATTAATCTTTGCATTATCCCTGCAAAGCAGGGTAGATACAGGGCTAGCGGCACAGTTGGGAACCACCAGACATCTACTAGTTAGATGCCAACGCGAGAGGCAAGTGGGGGCTGGCTCGCCAGTAAATCCATGGGCAAGGTCATGCTGATGGGCAATGGGAAGGTGGTGGGATTCTTACCAAGGTGCTGTCCTTAGACTTTACTTGTGGGCCCGCCATCTTATAGACCAGGCCCCTTGCTAGCAAGTGCTTTGATGAACTTAGTCACCTTCCCCACCCCACCCCACCATGTTGGATCATATTAAAAGAAGTTCTGTATTAAAATCACAAATGAGTTTTATTTCCTATAGTTTAAATTCCAAGGTATTACTAATTAAGAGGTTTCTTGGTTTTTGGTACTGTTTCTCTTCCTCTATGTGTGAGGCTTGCAAGCTGCTAATTGTGTTAGTATATTCTAAGAGAGTCTGTTCTTAAAGCAATTCTTTGCAACAAACTACTCACACACCCACACCCACACCCACAAGGAGAGAGAGAGATTGATTGACTCAAAGCAATACTCTGGAACAACAGAAGCAGCACCCAGAGACTCCCCACCCTTTTGTTGTATTCATCTTGCTTTGTTACCAATTATGATTAAAATAGAGATAGAGGATGTATGTGGATGGATGCTTGGTATGGATAATAACTGAATGATCAGGGAGGTGCCAGCCTTACAATCCAGTGTCCATCGGCTGAAGGCGGCGTCAAGTGGAAATAACCAGAGGACCCCGGGAGGGCAGACTGGAATCCACCCAACAGCCTCAAGAATGGGAGAACCAAAGAACAAGATAACATCTGGCAGCACGGAGCTGTCAGGAATGTGCCATCTGCTGATTGATTCAGCAACAGCATGATGAAGCAATTCCCATAGACTGGCATAGGAAGAAATTCCTATAAAAATGGACTCTAGAAAGTGAGAACTTTGGGGACTGATTCTGCAAACCAACTTCCAAGAGCATCAGATGAGCATCTGACAAGGCCCTGCTCCCTCCTCATCTGGCCAGTGGCTTGGCATGAGCAACTCTAAGGCTGGTAACTATGATAACAACCTTGCAGAACCTGTGTGTGTGTGTGTGTGTGTGTGTGTGTGAGAGTGAGAGAGAATATAAATATGAAACTGAAAGGAATGTTATAGCTATAACTGCTTACTATGATTCTTTTTGTATTCACAATAAATTGGTATTTTGCCTTTTCCCCTTCAATAAGATCCTGCTGGTTTTTATTTTATTGGTATAACAACCAGAAATACAGTATATACAATTATAGAAAAGAAGGAGAAGGCGCTTTCTCTCATTGTTTCTTCCATCTTCACCCCAGAGCCTCCTGGCTACTGCGAAGAAAGGTATCTGCTCATCTTCTATTCCCCAAACCAAGCCTCCCGGCTGCTCAGGAAGCAGTGGGAGTCCACAGGGAGTGGTTGCTTAAATAACTCTGTTGCTGAGGCCCATATATTTCCCAAGACAGCAGACAGACTGAAAGAGAGATGATCGTTTCACTGTTGCCCACAGGAGTTTCCATTAGCAGCAATGGGACCAGGAATGACACCACGGAGTACCAAGGGGTAGTGGGTGCCTCCCACCACGAAAATATTTCCCACTACCCCACCACATCAGAGTAGTGGAATAGAAGCAGAGGCATTTTGTTCCCTTATTATAGTGTGTGAGCTGTGACTTTGATAGTGATTAGTGAAATACAAGCAGTGATTACTTCAGAGAGCAGGGAGATTCCTGCTGAAATGATCAGCATACAGGGGATACACCAGCGTAACCAAGGCCAGGTCTATACTATAAACTGACATTGGTATAACTACGTGGCTCAGAGGGTGTGAAAAATCCACCTCTGAGCAACACAGTTATACTGACATAAACCCCAGTGTTTATATCAGGACCCAGAGAAGGCTGATCATAAACAGGCCAGACCCCCAGCTGCTGGGCTAGGGCCAGGAAAGCCTATGTGCGGGGGGGGGAAGGAAAGAGGTTCAGTGCATGAATCCTTTCCTTTTCCAGGCACTCTCCCCCTGCAGGCTTGGACTATGGGCTGGCACTGCTGCCCTCTTTGCCTCTCCTATCTCAACTTCTTCCAGCTGTGTGGACTAAGGCAGGAAGAAGAAGCTAGCATGGGAGGTCTAGCCTAGACTAGTCTAAAACAGTGGCCTGTAAGAGGGATCTAGCCTGGGCTCCCACCTGCGAGGCCTCCATTTCTGAACAGAAGTAGCTTTAAAGAAAAAAAAAAATGTTTCTTAAATGCCAAGCAAATGATCACTGACAATTTCAGAACTTTTCAGCAAACAAAATGCATCAAAGAAAAGCAAATTGTCTGAAATTTGCCAAGACATACCCTCAACTTCAAGACTAAGCCTAATACTGGGTAAAGATCGGTAGAAGAGTCCTCTACCAGTATTACCTCCAAACTATGTACCTTAGATAATGACGAAGACTGTATCATAGAAAAATGGAAAGTGGAACATTCAGCATCAGATTCTTCATTAGAATAAAAAGAGGTGGAAGGAAATGACTGAGCGATACGGTACCATGAATGGAAACTGGAAAAGAACCCACGTGGTAATAAAGTAAGCCCAGGAAATAAGATTCCACCGGAACCAAGTGACACTGTGCAAATTGTATCTGAAGGTCCAAAACAACCACAGTTGGATCTTCTCTTCAAATGAAACAAGAATGAGTGGCGAAGTTTCAAAATAGTTTAAATCCATGGGTCAAATACAGTGAAATAATAAATGCAGCTTACTCCTTCCCATGCAGACTTCTTTCATCACCTATTGCTGTACAAAAACCTGTGTTTATTGGTAATGGCTTCAGAAATTGGAAAAAAGCTATGGCATAGGATGCAGGTTTCCAACAGCATGAAAACAGAATGACGTGGTGTGGGCTTAATTCAAAATCATTCAGTCAAAAGGTGATAGTCTTTCAGATCAGTTGAAAATTACTGTTGCATATTTTGCTTCAGTGCAGAACTGTATGTATATTGACAGGTTTCAAAGTAGCAGCCGTGTTAGTCTGTATTCGCAAAAAGAAAAGGAGCACTTGTGGCACCTTAGAGACTAACAAAATTTATTTGAGCATAAGCTTTCATGAGCTACAGCTCACTTCATCGATGAAAGCTTATGCTCAAATAAATTTGTTAGTCTCTAAGGTGCCACAAGTACTCCTTTTCTTTGTATGTATATTGAAGTTGTGGCAGATGTCATCTGACTCACTGTAGTCCAGGGGATTGCTCAAAGAGGAAAAGAAGAGAGTGACAGCAGCAACTACGACAACTTCCTGGAGCTACTGACTCTAATAGCCAAATACTTGAGTATTGGTAAGAAAGAAAACTGAAAGTGGACCACGCAATGCAAAATATACCCATTCATCAATACAAAATTACATCATTCACATTCTGTCAAAAAACAAAAAACAAAACATGAACGCATAAGCCAAGAAGTGAAAGAGGCTAATGTTTTCTCTGTAATGCTTAGTGAAACTAAAGACATTAGCAAAGTTGAACAAGTGTCAGTTATGTTGAGATATTATTTGCATAGCACAGTATATGAAAGATTTTTTGGCTTCCATCTTGTCAAGTCACTTGATGCATTCTCTCTTTCATGATGTGAAGAACACATTGTCACGGTGTGGTACTGATATGCAGAACTGTATTACAATGGTGTTCATTGTTTCAACCACAGGCTCAATTTAGTTATTGTTTATGTATACAAAGGAAACAAACATGCACTGGATTTTTTCACTATCCTGGAGAAATTGTACATTCTCCTCTTTGGTCAGCTTTGCACACTAAATTCACAGCCATTAAGAAAGTACAACCCAAAAATAAAGTTTTGGCATTGAAGAAGCTTTGTGACACTCAATGGGCATACCAAATTTCCGCTTGCAATGCTTTGAAAAAAGGCAATTTCATCCATTCTTGTGTCATTTGCTACAATATCTCAAGATATATCAAGAGATGACAGAGCAATGGGTTCATGAGGTCTTTAGTTCAGTATTAGACTGACTTTGCTGTTCTCCTTTGCATGTTAACAAAAATTATTTAACTGCTTAAAGTTCTGATTACCTGCAAGCAATTGAGCGTGACTTTTCTCAGGCATGCTTATCTGTGGACACCCCAATCAGTGAATTTCTGAACGTGAGAAATTTGGAAGAGGCATCTGATGAAATATGGAGCAAAGTCGTTACCACTGCTTCAGAAAATGATTTGAAGCCATCTAAAGTTTTGGGAATACACAGCGTAGTGAGGCGGTGTGGCTCCCCGCTGCCCCGGAGAGGGTCGAGCCCCTCCAGACACCAGAGTGGGCAGAGCCAGGAAGCTCTGAGCCCGCCCCTCAGAGGGACATGCGGCAACCCGGACGTAGAAAGGCGCCACCCGGAAGTAGAAAGACAGGCCCTCAGAGCTCACTAGATGACCAACCGCCGGGGAAGCCAGACACAACCAGCCTAGCCTGAGACTGGGAAAACCCCGCGGCCTCAGGTCCATGCCAAGACTGGCCTGACCTGCGCCTGCTATCCAGGGGAGTTGCCGGACCTGCTGCTTGCCCACTACCCCGAGGAACCCATGGTGCTGGACGCCCCAAAGAACACCGCGGTGATCCAGGTTCCAGAAGGAAGGGAGTTAGGAAGCAGCCCGGGGGCAGCCTACGTTAGTCTGGCTGTAACCCTGCCAGAACCCAGCGGTCAGGATCCCCACTGACCCAGCAACGGGTCATTTGCCACTGCTAGGGCCCTGGGCTGAGCTGCAGTGGAGTGGGTGGGCCTGCGTCCCCCCTGCCACCAACTCGTGAGTGGCAATCTCCCCCTCTTCCAGGTCCTTGGAGGCCTGGGCCAATGCACATATGCTGTGTTGCTCAGCCTCTGCTTAAGGGCCTAAGCTATTTACTGTTTGTTACCCCACACTCACCCCAGGGCCTGGGCCTACCTAATCTTGAACTGTTTGCTCTGTCCCAGCCTGAGGGTCTGAGCTACTGACTATTTGGTGCCCTGCCCTGACTCAGGGCCTGGGCCTACGGTGCTCGTTCCAGTTACCGCAAGGGCTCCCAAGGGAGACTCCTGTGGCCGGACAAATTCCCCAAAGTCAACTGTGTGTAGCAAGCCGGTGTGGCTCCCTGCCGCCCCAGAGAGGGTCAAGCCCCAGCTAGCCTCTTTACAACAGTTATGTACAAAAGTTGCTTTAAAAACTTCAGGAATACATTTCAACTGAAGAACAGATAAAGGAGACATCAGGACAAACTCCTTTTTGTCAGAGATTGATTAAGTTACTGGAGACCACTTCAGATAAGATGTTCTGAAAATAAATTTGTTCTTGATGGTGTCAATTGCCTTAACCCAAAGTATGAAAATTATTAACTTTCTAAAATTAAAACCACTCATAGAACACCATGGATGTGATATAGATATTGTGAAGACAGAGGTAAACCTCTTGCAAAAGTAACTGAATGCTATGAAGAAGAGAAAAAGTCCAAGATTGACAGTTTGCTGCAGCTGCTAATTTCTTTGGATAAATACAAATTTGCCTTCCACAAGCTGCATAAATTCTGTGCAATTGGTACAAGTATTCCTCCATCAAATGATGCACATGAAATGGCATTCTCATGTCTTCAATGGGTGAAAGACTAGCTGAGGAACTGCATGACAAGTGACCAGGTAAGGGACTTGGATGTCATGGCTATTGAAAAAAAGTTGTCAGAGTCTCTGCAGCTGGAAAGAGTTGTCGACAGATTTGCTGCTGCTTTCAACAGGCATATTAAGCTTCAATATGGTAAGTAAATTGCAACCAACATTATTTATCCCCATTTTATAAAGTGTATATGTAGAAAAATCCATGCCCCCTTAATAATAGTCTTTACCATCCCTTCGCCACCCCAAACTAATTATTCTAGCATTGCCCCTGAATGGGACTGATCAGCCTCTTTTTAATTTCTCTACTGCAGGTTGGGGAATGTACCAACGATGAGGCACCAGAGCAATGTGTCTGCAAATACTGGAGTTTGTCTACAAACAAAAGATGTACGTAATGGTATAACCTCCCTCACATGGGCACAGTTATACCAGTATAAAAGGTGCTTAGACCAGTACAGCTTATTCTCAGGAAGGGGAATAAGCTATACCAGTATAAGGTATATTCATACTGGTTTAACTGCATCCACAGGTCGTTCTAGTATAACTATATATGTTTAACAAAAACAAAAACCCAACCTGTAACTGACAGTTGTACAAATAAACTAAATTCTTCTACGTAGACTAGGTCTCATTAACAAAACTTCACTGGAGGACATACGAATGATTATCTTTACAACTATAAAGGCCTGGCCTTTTAAAAAATTATTATTAAAGGAAGTTTAATTCCTTCAGAAATTGTAGGCCCCTTCATTTGCAAGCCTACGTTTCCCTGCTAACAGGGATGAGAAGGCAAGTTGACCTTTCAAGTCTTGGATAGAAATGTAACTATCCCCAGACCAGTGAGACAAGAATGGTTAATTGACTAAGACTACATGAATTCCTGGATGCCGGCCATAGATGCTAATCATGCCTCCTTTTTCCAAGAGTGGACAGATGTGTATCAGCATGCTTAGGGGACTATTTTAAAAATTGTTAGCATGACAGCATTATTTTATGTCATCTGCTCATAAGAATGTCAGAGAGATGCTACATTGAAGAAGCCACTCTTGGTTCCCACACATTAGTATTCTGGTTTCCCACTCTGCTCTCCGCTGACCAACCTAGATCAGTCCAGTTCCTTCCTAATCAGAGAGGAAAATCAGGGTGTTTTGTTTCAAGATACATAAAGAAGAAATAGATGGGAATTGATCGGAACAGAGGTGTACTGAGAAAGGCTAGAATAGTACATTACTGAGTTCACATATTACTAAATATATGCAATATAATATTACTAGGAATCATCGCTGCATGTTAATCCAAGTAATATAACAGCACTACAGTACAATGTATATTAAACATGATGAAACAAGTTAAGTTTTAAGGCAAGTCTTCTACCCTTTTATTTGTAATTTTAAATCAATAAATCACTTCAGTTTTGGTTACACTTAAAGAATAGTATAATGCACACTGAAAACTAAACAGGCACAGTGTGATAACTTTCCTAATAATAATCCTGTACTAACATTTACAACTGTCTTTACCATTCTGTTTTCCTACTTAGAGAAGTGGGTGTTGAAATATAAATTAAAATTTGGGTGTAACTATATACAAAAAAATAAATTACAGCAATGAAATTCCACCATGGCAGACAAGAGATTAGTACCTATATGAAAAAAGAAAAAATAGTTTGTGAAGTATTTACAGATGATGTTTGATCTCAGATAGGCACACATAGCTCCCACTGGATGTGAATGCTAGATGTTCAATTCATATCCAAGGGCACAAGTTAGTAAGCACCATTTATGTACAGATATTAGTTTTATTATGGAGGTGCCAGCTAAACTTCATACTCAAAGCTGAGCTAAGGTTTACACTTAAAGCAGGAATTCAACTTCTTATGAAAAATAATGCATCTTCCCTAAAATTATAGCACTTTTTTCTGAAAATGTATAAGTAAATCTTTTATAAATTAACAGTAATTCTAAAATATTGGTCCTTAAAAATAGTCATTTTCCTTTGTCCTTACAAAATTCTCTTAACTGCCCATAAAATAAAAACCCCACTGAAATCTTGTCCGTAGGCCACACTTGAGGTGGTTTTTTGTTGTTTTTAAAAAAAAAAAAAAAAAAAAAAAAACTTCATAGTCATTCTCTCTGGTCCCATCCCATCTGCTCCGATTCCGCCACTACCACCAACACCTATATTCTTCATAACTGAAAGTTTCTCCTTTAGCAGAGGCTACGTTAAGACACAGTCAAGGTTGAGAGTACATCAGTAATTTAGGGCTCAGCACATTACAGCATTGTTGTGATTATCCCCCAGAATAAGCATAATAAACCCAGAAATTCCAAATTAAGGTTACTCTGAAAAGAAAACCAAATTTGTTGCGTGGGTGTCAACTCCATTTTCATATGTTAACCTTAATTCTGCCTTGTAGTGACACCATAAGGGGGAAAACAAATATTTAAAAATCAGTATAATCTAACACAAGACCACAAACACTGAAATGCCTTCATGGTAATCATATGATTAAACACCCAATAAAATTGAGAAGTCCAAAAGGACTGCAAGGCTTTACAAAAGTTTAACAATCTAAGGGCAGACACCCTTGATAGTGGGGAATGTTTTAGAGGAGATTAGTTCTTCAATATTCTTCTACATTCCTGGTCACAATTGTTCTGAATTTTTAAATCAGAATTTTAAATTTAGCCAGCCCCCAAACCCCTGATCATCCACAACCACCTCCAATAATAATAATAATAATAATAATAATAAGTATTTCACTTCAACACTATGCTTCTGAAAAATCCAGTAGCACATCTGAAACTATTATTAGGAAAGCCCTCCAGATGATATCTGATAGTGGGGAATACAAAATATTGATCCAGAGATTCAATAGCACAAGATTTCTTTATTATATTCCTTCCACTGAAGGGGAAAAACAGAAGCTGGCAGATTTTGCCTGGTGCATTAAGATCTAGAAACTTCCCACTAATTGTCTTTTCACAACTTATGGCAGTGAAATATACTGATCAGTATTCTCTAGAGTGCAGCAACATTTCCAGTCTGTCTCAAACTGCTCAACCTTGCATTAGCAAACATTTGAATTTGACAGTTATGTTCTTACAGTTACTTAATTAGTATTTGCACGCGCACACACATGCACACCTCCCCACCCCCCGGAATATGCAATGACAAACCAGAGATGGGCAAATTGCCACTGTTAACTTTAACCAAAAAGAGGCAATGCTCCTGTTTTAGATGTCAAGAGAACAATTACTGCATTATTTGTTAAAGAATTAAAAATTGTGCCAGTCATTCCTAAGGCTGTTTTATGGTTTCTAAAGGACTTTGACAGCAGCACGTTTTTAAAACCAGGTGATTTCAAGTTTGATATTTCTCTTTTTCTTCTGTGTATTAAAAGGCATCAGACTAATTACAACAACATTTCATAAAAAGGGAGAAGTTACACACTCAACGCCTTTATTAAAACAGAATGTCATTCTCGCCAACAGAACTCAAATTTATTCTGATGATCCTGTATGCCCTTTAACATACCCAGTCTGCATTAGTATGCAGCCTTTCGGATCATTCTGTTCTTTTCCATATAAAAAATCCTTGGTGTCATTACCCTACCCCGAAAATTGTTTTGATCCCCTCTTTCCAATATCTTCTCCAGGTACACAGACAGACTCATCATAAATTGGCTTACTCCACTTACAATGCACTTTGACTGTATCATCACCTGCTTTTAAAGTGACCCCAAATTCCTTTAAATTCACAAGGATGCTAATTTTCACTAGTTTTCATATTTCATCATCACGGCAAATCCCAAAGGGACATGGCTTACTTGCAGATCAAGCACCACCTGGATCAATCTCTGTCTAGGTTTTTAAGGTGGTCTAGCTGTATATTCAATTTACATCCAGCACTGGCAATCTTCTTAGTCCAAAGTTTAGCGCTCACACGATCACTGGCCATGTAGTGAAGTTCCTTGGTAAACTCACTTCAGGATTCACTGTTCTTAGCCATTGGGCACGTCTACACTGGCAAAGTTACAGTGCTGGCAGTTACAGCGCCGCTCAGAGAGCACAGAAGAAAAACACTGTTGTGCGTTCACATTGACAGCTGCCTGCAGAATAGCATGTTCACACGCTATTTGGAGCGGTGCACTCTGGTCAGCTATCCCACAGAGCATCTTTTTCACTTTTGCTACTAAGACTTGGGGAAAGGTGGAGGGGGGGGCGGGATTGCAGGGCATCCTGGGTCCAGTCCCAATGCCCTGTGATGCATTGCTTCGCATCCCAGCAATCCCTATGCTTCCATCTGCATTTGGCACCATCTTTCAACCTGTTGTGTACTGCACACCCTGCCTCTTTCAGGCTGCAGGAATGGATCCCAAACTGCTGACCAGCATGCTGCTCGCTCCGACCAACACGTCACGAGTGGCAGTGGAGTTATTCCTTAAACTACAAAGGCAAGAGGAGCAAGACGTTGATCTCACCATGCAAAGCGGCTACAACAGGAGATTTCTTGTGGCATTCAGGGAGGTGCTGACCACAGTGGAATGCTGCTTTTGGGTTCGGGAAACAAGCATTGAGTGGTGGGATCACGTCGTGATGCACATCTAGATGATGAACAGTGGCTGCACAACCGTTGCATGAAGAAAGCCACATTCATGGGACTGTGTGATGAGCTCAGTTCAGCCCTGTGGCACAAGGACACGAGAATGAGAGCTGCCCTGCCGCTGGAGAAGCGGGTGGCAATTGTACTGTGGAAGCTGGCTACTCCAGACTGCTACCGACCAGTCGCTAAATAGTTTGGAGTGGGAAAGTTGACCACTGGAGTCGTGTTCATGGAAGTGTGCAGGGCCAAAAGACAAGTGACTCGGGGCAATGTGCGCGACATTATGGGTTTCCCTAACTGCGGAGGGGCGAGAGATGGCACACACATTCCAATTCTGGCACCAGACCACCTAGCCACGTAGTACATTAATCGCACGGGGTATTTCTCAATGGTTCTCCAGGTGCTTGTGGATCACCATGGCCATTTCCTGGATGTTAACACAGGCTGGTCTGGAAAGGTGCATGACACACACATCTTTCGGAACACTGGCCTGTTCAAGAAGCTGTAAGCAGGGACTTTCTTCCCGGACCAGAAGATCACTGTAGGGGAAGTCAAAATGCCCATTGTGATCCTGGGAGACCCCGCCTACCCCTTAATACTGTAGCTTATGAAGCCATACATGGGGCAGCCTGACAGAAGCAAGGAGTGGTTCAACAGGCTGAGCAAGTGCAGAATGACTGCTGAGTGAGCTTTTGGCCGTTTAAAAGTCCGCTGGCGATGCTTGTATGGGAAGCTGGACATGGCCAATGACAATATTCCTATGCTTATAGCCGTGTGCCGTATGCTCCATAATATTTGTGAAGGGAAGGGTGAAAGCTCAGCGCCTGGAGGCTGAGTTTGAACAGCCAGAGACTAGGGCTATTAGAAAGGCACAGCACAGGCCCATAAGGATCAGGGATGCCTCGAGGCTGCAATTTGAAGCTGAAAGCCACTAATATTTGCTGCTATGCTCGGAATTGCAGTGCTTGTAATGCTAAGAGGTGACTGGTGCACATGATGCAATAAGGGGGTTTAACATAATTGCATGTTGCTTTGCAGTGCTCTTTTTGCTTTCAATTAATAGAATAAAGATTGCTTTCAAACCAACACAATTATTTTATTAAAAGACAACAACCAGAGGAGGTAGTCAAACGACAAAAATACATCAACAGGGAGAGGAAGTAGGAGAGGGAAAGGGAAGGTCTCAAGAGGAGATGAGGTCCTGAGACAGCGCATGTCTGAGGTCCTGGGACAGCGCCTGGCGCATGTCTGCTTGGCACTCCATAATGTTTATGAGCCGCTCCATGGCTTCACTGTGGTGTGCCATGTTCGCCTTTCAGTCCCTCTTCTTGCTGTCCCGCCACTCCTTCAATTCCTGTTTCTCAGCAGCGGAGTGCATCATAACCTCACGCAGAAAGTCCTCCTTAGTTCTTCGTGATCACTTTCTAATTCTGCACAGCCATTCTGCCACCAATAAGAGAGGCTGACCTCCCAAGGTCATCTCTGTGAAGTTTAGATGCAACATTTTAAAGAAGCAGTATTGTTTGCAACACAGACAACACTGATTCAGTGCTTTAAAACACAGCCAGTACTCACACATCTGTCACTAACTGGCTGACCCCAGGCAAGCACAGATAAGCCACAAGACCCCCAAAATTGTGCGTAGCCACAGGGGCAGGGTGACGGCTCCACACAGAAATCTCTCACCCCACGCCTGGATTCCCCAACGCTATGCCCCTCCACACTTGGATCCTGCTAGGCTGAGCCTGCCCACCCACACTGGTGCACCTGGCACAGAGGGGCAGGTCCCTGGGGTGTTTCTGGGGCAGGCCGAGCCCTTACACTGTGTCAGGGTCAGGTGCAGCCTCACTGACGAGTCCCTGTATCAGGAGATGTGTGGGCTTCTGGGTGATCTCCCACCTAAATGCAGCCAGGGGCCTGTGCTCCCCACTGCTATGCTAGAGCCACATTTATTTACTGACAAATACAATTTATAGAATTTTTCAGAATTTTTAAAAAAAAAAGTTTGCATAAGTTTTAATTTTTTGGCATAGTATTTTTAGGTTCAGAATTCCCTCAGGAGAAGCTGATGGAGGCAGTTGCTGGGTTCAGCTTCCAATTTCGTTATTTCTGATATGGAATTTCCATATTTATGCTTAAGTTCACTCATTTTTTGACAAGACTATTACTAAAACTAAAGCCACCCCTTCACAGCAAGATGAGGTTTTAAAAACTTCTAGCACAAACCCAAAAATCTCTCCCTTTTTGTTCCAAACAATAATAAAAATTCAAATTTCAGCTTTACTAATGCAACAGGCAGTTCACAAATTTCCTACTATTCAAGCTAAAATGAACTGACATTTATACTTATATGGTGTCTGTATTTTGTCTAAAAGCAGTATTAAGCTGTCACACATGATTAAAGATCTGTGCCAAGACTGAAAAGAAGAATCATTACAGAAATAAACCGTCTTATCAGTCATCACTGCTGGCCCAGGTTGACAGACAAGACCAGCACTTGAACTCAAATGCATTAAATGCATATAAGGCTTTAGCATACAGCTAGTTTAAAAAGAAAACAAAAACACACCATGAAGGACCTAAACCTAACTCCATATGAAAAGTATTGGCATTGACATCAGTGGGAACTGGATCAACCTTGGTATTACAGTCCAGATTATCCAAAACAGGGCTGTTCATGCCTTTTGTAGCTAGAGCTAAATTACATTTTTAATTATGGTCCATGAGCCAACGCTACAGAACAATCCATAGCCCCTCTCCAAAGGAGGTCAATAGAGGAGGTCAAGTTCTGCACAAAGATTAAGCAAATAAAACCTTTATGAAATCACTACTATTTAACATTGTCATTTCTGTCCCTTGTTTGCTGATTTGTGTGCCAAATTCTAGTAATCTGTGTACATGAGTAAGGCATGCTACTATAACTGTGTTCTGTGCACGACTGCCAACCTAAGTTTTAGAAAACATGGCTCTTAGATTGTCAAGATTAGACTTCAGAGTTAACCCACTGAGATGAATGGGGGCAATTTAAGCCACTTTTACAGCCTGAAAAATCAGATTTAGCCAGTGCTACATCAGCTCACATTTGGAAAGATTTAAAAAACCAACCAACGGTCAAAAGGGCTAAAATATTTAAAGAAAAAACACACAAAACAAAGATTTTAGATACTTGAGAATCTGAATCTATGATGGAGACGGATAAATACATCATACAGGCTAGAGAAGATATCCCTTATCCAACTAAATCTGCAACTAGAGTTTTTGATTTCAAAAGGGCTGACTTTCAAAAATTAAGGAAATTAGTTAGGGAAGTGGATTGGACTGAAGAATGTATGGATCTAAAGGTAGAGGTGGCCTGGGATTACTTTAAATCAAAGCTGCAGAAGCTATTGGAAGCCTGTATCCCAAGAAAGGGGAAAAAATTCATAGGCAGGAGTTGTAGACCAAGCTGGATGAGCAAGCATCTTAGAGAGGTGATTAAGAAGAAGCAGAAAGCATACAGGGAGTGGAAGATGGGAGGGATCAGCAAGAAAAGCTACCTTATTGAGGTCAGAACATGTAGGGATAAAGTGAGACAGGCTAAAAGTCGAGTAGAGTTGGACCTTGCAAAGGGAATTAAAACCAATAGTAAAAGGTTCTATAGCCATATAAATAAGAAGAAAACTAAGAAAGAAGAAGTGGGGCCGCTTAACACTGAGGATGGAGTGGAGGTTAAAGATAATCTAGGCATGGCCCGATATCTAAACAAATACTTTGCCTCAGTCTTTAATAACGCTAAAGAGGATTTTAGGAATAATGGTAGCATGATAAATGGGAATGAGAATATGGAGGTAGATATTACCATATCTGAGGTAGAAGCAAAACTCAAACATCTTAATGGGACTAAATCGGGGGGCCCAGATAATCTTCATCCAAGAATAGTAAAAGGAATTGGCACATGAAATTGCAAGCCCATTAGCAAGAATTTTTAAATGAATCTATAAACTCAGGAGTTGTACCGAATGATTGGAGAATTGCTAATATAGTTCCTATTTTTAAGAAAGGAAAAAAATGTGATTCGCGTAACTACAGGCCTGTTGGTTTGACATCTAATATGCAAGGTCCTGGAAAAAAATTTGGAAGGAGAAAATAGTTAAGGACATTGAAGTCAATGGTAAATGGGACAAAATACAACATGGTTTTACAAAAGGTAGATCGTGCCAAACCAACCTGATCTCCTTCTTTGAGAAAGGAGCAGATTTTTTTAGATAAAGGAAACGCAGTGGATCTAATTTACCTAGATTTCAGTAAGGCATTTGATACCGTGCCACATGGGGAACTATTAGTTAAATTGGAAAAGATGGGGATCAACATGAACATCAAAAGGTGGATAAGGAATTGGTTAAAGGGGAGACTACAACGGGTCCTACTGAAAGGCGAACTGTCAGGCTGGAGGGAGGTTACCAGTGGAGTTCCTCAGGGATCGGTTTTGGGACCAATCTTATTTAATCTTTTTATTACTGACCTTGGCACAAAAAGTGGGCGTGTGCTAATAAAGTTTGCAGATGATACAAAGCTGGGAGGTATTGCCAATTCAGAAAAGGATCGGGATATTATACAGGAGGATTTGGATGACCTTGTAAACTGGAGTAATAGTAACAGGATGAAATTTAACAGTGAGAAGTGTAAGGTTATGCATTTAGGGATTAACAACAAGAATTTTAGTTTTAAGCTGGGGACGCATCAATTAGAAGTAACGGAGGAGGAGAAGGACCTTGGAGTATTGGTTGATCATAGGATGACTACGAGCTGCCAATGTGATACGGCTGTGAAAAAAGCTAATGCGGTTTTGGGATGCATCAGGAGAGGTATTTCCAGAGGGATAAGGAGGTTTTAGTACCATTATACCAGGCACTGGTGAGACCTCACCTGGAATACTGTGTGCAGTTCTGGTCTCCCATGTTTAAAAAGGATGAATTCAAACTGGAACAGGTACAGAGAAGGGCTACTAGGATGATCCGAGGAATGGAAAACTTGTCTTATGAAAGGAGACTTAAGGAGCTTGGCTTGTTTAGCCTAACTAAGAGAAGGTTGAGGGGAGATATGATTGCTCTCTATAAATATATCAGAGGAATAAATACAGGAGAGGGAGAGGAATTATTTAAGTTCAGTACCAATGTGGAGACAAGAACAAATGGGTATAAACTGGCCAGCAGGAAGTTTAGACTTTAAATTAGATGAAGGTTTCTAACCATCAGAGGAGTGAAGTTTTGGAATAGCCTTCCAAGGGAAGCAGTGGGGGCAAAAGATCTATCTGGCTTTAAGATTCTACTCGATGAGTTTATGGGGAAGATGGTATGATGGGATAATGTGATTTTGGTAATTAATTGATCTTTAAATATTCAGGGTAAATAGGCCTAATCCCCTGAGATGGGATATTAGATGG